>NC_044499.1:50165814-50203314 GCF_902362185.1 Chanos chanos | reverse complement strand
GTTGGCAGAGGCAGGAAACGGGAACGCGCCTCTGTCATCAGTCAGTCATGAGAGAAATTTAGCCGAATCTACGAAATGTTTTATCCTCGTTCACACGGGTCGTACGTGTATCTGTTTGGAGGTGGAGGGTGGAGGGTAGAGGGTGAAGGGTGAGGGGGGGGGGGGGTAACCAGTCTTCAAACTGGTGTTTTTAGATACTCTGCCTTCATCTGAGAAAAAAAAAAAAAAGCTAAATTCTGCATCGTCAACAGTCTCAGCGTGATCGCGGAAACCGAACTTATTTAAATACTGATTTTAATAAGCAGCCTTTGTCAAGATTCAGAGAAGCAGTTTTCAACATTCCTGCTTGCATTTTGTTAATGGGGAAAATTGAGTGGTTTCCACCACCTTTGGATGGTTTAGATGTTCTAAATTATAAACAACAGGGGAAAGTAATCAGAGAGTACAATTACAGTTTCTCAGCAACAATTTATTCAAAATTAGTCAAAGAGCTACACTAAGCAAAATAGCATTCAATCAATAAAAGAGCCCTAAGATAATCACTTATACTGTAACCTTAATTCAATTTGATAGTAATTCATCTCTCTCTCCCTCTCCCTCTCTCTCTCTCTCTCTCTCTCTCCCCCTCCTGAGATAGTGACACCATATTATTTAAATACTCTATTGCATTCTCCAATTGGAGGTGTTTGTGATTAACACAAGGAAAAGTTAGCATAACTTAAAAGAGATTTGTTCCAGTACCAGCCTGTACAGGAATGACCTTGGAAGTCTCTCAGCGTCTACTGGACGCCCCCCCCCCCCCCTCATCCCCCAACCCCCTTTATGACAGGTCTTTCACTGCACAGTTGGCACGGACGCCGCCCCTGGCGTTGGCAAAGTTCAGAGGCAGCCCGGATCTGGGCTCAGGTCCCACTGGAGGCACTTAACGATCGCTTGGCAGGCTCCAGGCTCCTGGCATTTACTGGGCATACAGTTAAGAATAGTGATGGCCACACAAGCATTGACTGTGTCGCCTGATAATAGCCAGAGGCGAATAGAACCAGGGTGGACCGGCATAGCTCACAAGAGCCATTCATTTGTTCCGCCTGTGTGGTTTACAATCTGCTGTGTATCTCCCTCTCTCTCTCCCTCTCTCTCCCTCTATCTCTCTCTCCCTCTTGCTCTCAGCCATCTGATACTCCTCCAAAGATTTCCGATTGCACTTGGACAATGGCCTTGCAGGGCTGTAAAGGAAACATTGATTTGAGCCTTTTTGCAAATATTCCTCCCAAACATTGGAGCATATCTCTCCGGGCGTTTTACATCTTAATGGATATACCATCGAATCAGGCTTGATTGTTTAACCAAGAAAGTGTATCATCGAACCGCAAAGAACCATTTGCACTGAAGCCTTTTGGGAGCTTGAACACAAACAGTTAGACCAAATAAAAGTGAGAGAGAAGAAACATCTCACAGACTACTGCGGTTCAGCAGTGGAACCTAAGTGTGCTCAGGAGAGGATAATGTTCTCGCAAAGAACCGAGAGGAAACCGATGAATTTTTGCGACGGAAATGTCATAGAACATATTCTCTCGAACTTCAGATTACTTTGCGAAAATGGAGCTTCATAAAAATGTAATAAAAAAAATATTAGGTATCAAACTGACAAAAAAAAAAAAAACTAGAGAAAGAAAACGTGGGAGACAGGGAAAAAAAAAGCGGGTGAAAGAGGGGTAACATCAGGAAAGACAGAGCCCTGAACTTAGCCAATCAAAGCCAGACCATTAAAGTAATCAGTCAGAGATAATGAGCTTAACAAAAAAAAAAAAAAAAGAGAGACCGCCCGTTTACGTTCCGGGGGACCACTGCTAAACTCAGTAAGTAACGGATTTTAGTAATGAGAGTGAATATTCAGTTCCCAGTTTTTCAAACTGACACAGCCCATTTTACCTAATCCCCCCCCCCCCCCCCCGACTGTGATTTCTCCCCATCACGGACAAGGCTGGTGTCGCTAATCCCTTTCCTGAGGGCTTCAAACTGACCAACATGAAGAGGGGTCGTCACAAGGGACCTGCTGATTAAGTTAATCGGTCGAGGAAAATGTTCCTCTGTATTGTTACCCACCTCCCTCCCAGAGCCAAACTACACACAAGTAAACAGAAACCCTATGATTGGCTCCTAGACTAAAACCTCTGTATTGCTTCTATCGGGTTGGAAACACTATGCACATGGCTTCGGTTCAGAGAGAGAAAGAGAGAGAGAGAGAGAGAGAGAGAGAGCTAAGTCTTTTCTGTTTGTGTTTGTTGTCGAGTGTTCCCTGTTTGTAGAGGATGAGCTGTTTTTTTTGGGGGGGGCAGGGGGGGGTTGTGGTTTTGGGTTCGAGGCATATCTGAAGTTAGGCAGACTAGCATTGGCATGGTAACGGTGAGTCCCATGGGCTAATCCTTGTGCTGCTCACACAAGATGTGTCACAGTGCTGGGCAAAGTCTTTTATTCAAGAGTTCAGCTCAACTGTATGAGACCCTCTGTCACTCACACACACACACACACACACACACCAACATGCACACACACACATACACACACACACAGCAAAGAATGCCAAACATTGACTAACAGTGAGCGACAACCGAAAACAACATATTCTGGTCATGCTGAGGAACCCTGAGAGGGACTTTTCCCAACATATTTTATTTTTTCTAAAAGACAAACCCAGTCTCTCAAAACCATTAAACATTCACTAATCCCAAACCAACACTGTCGTCCTAATGTCCTTTGACCATCCTACAGCCTGGGCGCCGTTCTTCACCCCTAAAGCAACGACTTCATCACCTGCATCACTTGCAGAGACCTTTTGGGAGTTTTACACCCCACCCCCCCCCCCACCCCACCCCACTCAAGAGTAAACCAGATCAGCTCCTTTTCCTATGATAAATTGCCAAAGGCCCGCCACGCACAGCTAAAGCTACGGCTGTGCAAGCTGCTGCTATCGCTCTCCCAATTAAATCTCAGGGGTTTTCTCCACGATGCCTGATACCGACTCCCTGAACCTGAACGCCTAGACGCTCACGCGTCGTCATCTAGCTCCGCAGCACGTTTAAAGGTAGGCTGGAAAACCAGCCATGGGTGACTCCCATAATCCCCCCCCCCCCCCCCCCCACTCTTGTTTTGGTGGTATTGGCTGAAGAGGAGGGACTGTAAATAGAAAGGGAAAGCCACCCAACAGGATCTCGGCAGATCAAACGCATGGATGATCAGAACGATATGTTTTCTGCACTGGACTGTTTCCTGTTTCTTTTATCCGTTTTTTCTTCACTGGACTGTTCCTTTTATCCTTTGGGATGGTTAATATCACCCCCCCCCCCCACACACACACACACACGCTGTACCTGCTTGTCTATCTTTTTGTTTTAAAGAAACAAAAGTGTGGTTTGATTTTGCTTGTGCCTGCTAACAAATTTGCCTCTCCTCTCCTCTCCTTTCTTCTCTTCTCCTCTCCTTTCTTCTCCTCTCCTCTCCTCTCGTCTCCTTTCTTCTCCTCTCCTCTCCTCTCCTCTCCTCTCCTCTTTCCCTGCAAAAGGTTGTGTAATGCTAGAGCTCCTTCCCACTGTGTTTCTGCACAATTAGCTCTACGGAAACCCGGGGAATCGCAGCCGGGCCAGAGAGCCAAGATGGATGGCGTGAGTTGTGAAGGTGACGGGAAACAGTGAAAAAGAGAAAAACAATGGCTCATCCGAATGCCAACCCGGGAGGGGGGGAGGTGGAGTGGGATTTGGGGTGGGGGTAAAGGGGGGGGGGGTGAAGTAATAGAGCCTGTCAGACAGCCTCCTTCTTTTAATGAAAACACACCGATTCCTTCGCTTGGTGTCGGCTCCAATGCTCGCAACACAAAAAAAAAAAACCAAAACAAAAAACACCGCCGTCCCTGCTCTTCCCCTCACAGGAAGTCACCTTAATTACCCAGAGGGCTTTGCATGTGGGAGCAGGCCTGTTGTGTTTATGTCAAAGCCACTGTGACACACGCGCTCTCATTCACACGTGTGCCGGCAAATGGCTGTGGGGCTCGGTGCAAGCAGAGAGGACGGTCTTTTCCTGCACAAAGTAAGCAAATATTTTCATGTTTCGTGGAAAAGTGACATTGTTTCCGTGACAGACACATTCTGAAACACATTCTGGTCTGCTCGTTAAACACGGTCGCTCCGAAAAATGCAAAAAAAAAAAACAAGAGAAAGTTTTGAGTTTCAGGGATTTTTCCAACGTGCTTAAACAAGACAACATGGTTGAAAATTGCTCACGTCATGCAATACCACAGGCTCACTTCCAGAAGCTCCCATGTCCCTCGAGTTCCTCTTACTCAGGTTAGAGCAGCTAGATTTCAGAGACCGTATTTATTTATTTCTCTGTGGTGAAATTCAAATATTCCTAGATGATACTGAAAAACAAGCCATCTCTTAAATCTAGAACACGTTAAAAAAAATGTCATTTGGGTGCGTAGCAACAATTTGCATCCATTATATTATTCAGATCTCTCAACAAGAGTGACTATTCAACAGTCTGATATTGAAGCTTTTGTTCTTGTCGACAGATGACCCTGTCAGAAAAAAAACAAAAAACGAAAAAAACCCCAAATGTAAGAAATCAAATTGAAAGTAGGTAGACAGTACGATATCTTAACTGAATTTGTATTCATCAGGGGCTGTCTATTTGAATTCACTTTCCTCCCATTCAGTTTAACATTGTCTGTTTAAATCTGCTTTTATTCCCGCATTGTGTGGCATTTGTAATAACCACCAGTGCTCCTTAATGAACTCTAACCCTCAACGGATTTTTCTTTTTGGTGTGTGTGTGTGTGTGGGTGTGTGTACCAAGGAAGAACACTTTTAATTTAAACTGGAGGAAATCAGGGGTCCTTCTGGAAAGAATGATTACATTCTGATCATCTTCAGTCTAAGTCAAACCAATTGCTTTTCCTCTCTCTCTCTCTCTCTCTCTCTCTCTCTCTTTCTCTCTCTCTCATTCCCTCTCCTTCCTTTCCCAGTCATTCACTCCTTTGCTCCCTCACTCACTCACTCACTCACTCACTCACTCACTCTTCCTTGAACAAACTCCACCCCCCAAAATATACATATAGTTTGTAATTAGACATCCATGAAACCGTATGTTTGACCATATCTGGAGGACTTGCACCAAAAACAGTAGTGAATCTAAGCTCCCTGGTTCAGAAGTCACAGATTCCATGTCCTTGTGTGACCGTCTGTGTTATACCTCCCTCATCATATCATTAACACTGACGCGATATCACTGCTGTGCTCGTCTAATACACGGCCGGTACAGCTTCAGCTTAAAGACACCCAGAGATATCCACATTTTCCCCTGTCTTTTTTCATAGCAATTATCTAACTATCATGTGGATTGACCCCCCCCCCCCCCCCAACCCTTCCCCCTTTTCTCCGTCTCTATCTTGCTCACTCAGTCTCGTCTGCGTGCCCCCCCGTCCAGGCCGGGCTCGCTTAATTGCCACGGCCTGATGAGATCTCATTTGATGAAGAACAATTGGAGCTCGGGAACCATCTAATCAAATTAACAAAGTCATTTTTGATTTTCAATTATCTGAAGCTCAGCAAAACGGTTTGTTCCCTGCTCAGCAGCGGCTGTTGGCCGACGGAGGGACGGAGACCCTGGTTAGATCAAACGCACACACACACACACATACACACACATACACACACACACACACACACAAACATGATTACATACCTATCCTCTCACATATGTAAACATACACACACTCATGTACAGGCAATGTACACATACCCACATTGAGTTTCAGACAAGCACGCTTACACATTCTAACATACATACCATACATACTCCTCATGCGTGCGCACAGACACACACACACACACACACACACACACACATACACTTCAGATCACATGGAGTCACTATGGAGACACTGAAAATGACCTGAGACAGTGTGTTTAAACAGAGCTACTGTTTCACACAGTGAGAGAACAGTTTGATCACTGACATAATGGAATCAAAGTAATTTGACGCCCGTTGTCCCCGCGGATGTCTTCAGTCACTGTTACATCTTAATCACTTCAGTCCTGAATGCTTTTACACCTGCCCAAACTAAATCTGTGTCCTCGATGAATATTTACAAGAGCTTTTTAAAGTTTAATCTCTTAATGTGATTAGGTTTTTATTTATTTATTTATCTTTTTGTCTTAGTCACCTGATGGCTGTTCAGCCACAAAGTTTAATATATACCACAAAGACGGTGAGTGTCTGCAGCTATGCATGTGTTTGTGTGTGTGTGTGTGTGTGTGTGTGTGTTTGACTGTGTATATTGTGTATATGTATCTGAGTCGTGTTGATCTGTACAGTTGGAAGACTGCCTCGGGTGCAGTGTGTGTGTGTGTGTGTGTGCGCGCACGTGGAAATGCCCGCGAAAAGCGCGCAGCATATTAACACCTTTAATCTTCTGCGGACGAACGGTGCGGCGACTGTTTCATGGTTATTACTCCTGATCTTCAGGGGAAGCTCCGCGGCAGTGATGGGATACAGGAGGTGAAACATCGTCTAGCGGGAATACGGGAAAAAAAAAAAAAAAAACGAGCTCCCATGTTCTCTTGCCCCTGTCTTCAAATGAATGTCACGCTTAAGTACTGTAAAGACCGTATAGCATGGTGGAGAGACATTATCGGCGTAGATGAGACCCAGATATGCTCCGTTCTCTGCGTTACAGTTCTGTGAGCATGGCATCTACAGATACATGGTTTTTATTACAGCAGAGCTCAAGCATCGTTCAGGCTTTATTCAACATGGGAACGATGATTTAAAGAGTATGAAAACTGCAGCTTTTGCACTTTAATACGGCAAACAGTCATTGAAAGATTTTACCTGTGTGTGTGTGTGTGTGTGTGTGTGTGTGTTTGCCCTCTCCTTTGTGAATTAAGTGTCTTGTGTAAGATGTTCCAAAGTCTTCCTTACGGAAATTTTATGTCCATTTCCCCTCTGTTGATTTGAAGAATGACTGAAGGTTTGAGACGTCTTTGAAAATGTTGTTTTGTAGTTTGTAGTTCTACTTCACCTGCCAAGCAGATGACTCCCTCCAGCTGTCCTGCTATGTTTCTCTCCTCCGTCTGACACTTTCTCTTCAAATGCACTGTTACGTGTCTAGATGGTGTCCTTCCACCAATGATTTATTTACTGGAAGTTCAGCTACCTCAGCATATTTAACTCATTAGGTTACGCTCGTGCCGACTTTCATTTGGTTTCTTTGTTAAAGATCACCATTCTCTGAAATACCACTTAAAGCAGTCTGAAAAGACAACAAAAGGACTAATTCAGCAAGTTGACCCTTGATTCAAAACCTGTATTGGATTTACATGAGCTACCTTCAATCTGTCCGCGCGTTCATCAAGACTGACGGAGTTTTTTGCTTACCGTTATCTAGCTTCAATTTAAAAACAGGGGGGATACAATCAGACCTGCCAATCATTCTCGAGTCAACGTTTGTGTTTTCTTGACCTCGCTCACAGCTCTCTAAACAACCAGGACTTTGATCTTATTATGTGCTTGACCCTACAGAAAAAAGGTCTGTTTTAGCGTATGCACTCGTTCATATTCCTCATAGTTCTATTAACTCTCGCTGTCTCTCACCTGGCTGTCGGACAAACGCCGATTTAGGGATGAAAAGTGACAGTCGAAGCTCATTCTCTGACGAGGACCCCGTGATGGCAGAGTCGATGTAAATGAGACAGACCAAGAAAGGCAGACGAAAAAAACCATTAAAAAGACAGAGAAGACGAATAAGGAGACAGGAAAAGGATCGAGCACAATAAAATACACTAAGTGCTACACACCAGATTTAGAGAGGTTTTACACCAACCGAAATGTGCCACTATTTTCTTTACAAAAACGTTAATGTCAGAAAATTCGCTCATAAATACATCCGGAAGGCTAATTTAGCACTCCGTGCCTAGAATGGGCATTGTTCTCACCCGCTAAAACAGCCCGGAACGATGTAGACTTTATTATTATTATTCCACATTATTCTCAGAGAGAGAATGGGACTGCACATCATGGAGAGACAGTCTTTCATTAATTCATACCTGGCATGACTGCACGACACGCCCGTGTCGTTATTTCACGGTTTCTGTCACTTTCGGTGAGTTTACACGAATGAGGTTCGCCCTATTTCCAAACAGAAAAATATTACTTCATTAAGAAGCTAAAACATCCGCTGTAGTCTTATAGCCTGTGTTCTCAAACGAAGGTGTCTGCGGCGATTTACAATCTCCTTGGTCTTTCCCTCCCCTCAGCAAACCAATTCTTCATGATTATCAAACCATATAATTATTAAAGAGCAGATTGAAGATACGTTTTGGCTACACAACTCTTTTCGCATTAGTGTGATCTTTGGCAGGTAATTTAGCACGCGTTTTCAAGGCTGTATAAAACACAATTTGTTTTCGTTCGACTCCAAGAATTGTGTTTGTGCCAAAAAAAAAAGTCTCTCTCAACCTTGTTCAATAAACGTGCCTAAAAAAATGAGTGGATTTTATCATTCCTTTTCCTCTGGGTTTGTTTTTACACAAGATACAAGAGGGAGGATATTTATCTGACAAGAAATAAGAGTAATTTTTTTTTCTCTCCTATTAAATAGCTTGGCTGAAAGATCTGAGTACAGGGGCTTTCTTTGGATAAAACACAGCTTAGATTCTACTCTCCTCCACCATCTGACAGGACACAGAATCAGTGCTCTGAAAATCTTTACAACCCTCCGACAAGCAGGCAAAGCCATTCATCAGCTCAGCCATTCCAGAGGTAAGACTCCCTCTCAGTCAGGCTCCTAAAATCTCAGCTTACAGCCCGGGCAGTAAAAAGTAAAGGTCGTTTTGGCAGCGGAATAGGCTACTGGAGGGGGCAGATAATTAAAGAATTATAGAAGTCATTAAAAGGCCTGAGAAACAGGAGAGGAAGAGTGTGGCTGGGTTTCGCCTCATCGAGACCACTCACTGTCTGATGTCTCTCTGGATAAACAGTTTCGAGGGACAAGAGAGTGAGAGAGAGAGAGAGAGAGAGAGAGAGAGAGAGAGACGGACACTCCTTCTCCTTTACTCGGACGGAAATTTCCATCCCAATTTTCCCTCTGTCTCTCGGCGCATCAAGCAGTGCCCCCGAAAATTGAAAGAGGCTAAAAAGAAAAAAGAAAAAAAAATTTCTAAATTCAGGAAGGTTGCAAAGTGGTACAGTTCCACTAACCTTAAAATTATACTCAGACTGAAACCCATTCAGCTGAATGTTCCTACCAGAAAAAAAAAAATCGCCAGCCCAGTGACATCAGCTTTAAAAGCTGTTATGAAAACAGTACAGTAATCTCTTAAAGTGGATCTGTCCAGAGACTGTGTGAAAACAGCAAAAGACTGAACTCAGGCAACAGCAGCAACAGTCCAGATCAGGTCTTTACAATCTGTTTTTCATCTCCAATTAGACACTGATCTATAAAGGAGCAGAGACATAGATCCTTGGAAAACCTTTGTCATCTGCCCCCCTCCCTTTGCTGCCAATAGGAAAAACACAATATAATTAAATCAACAACAACAGCAATAACAACAAACAACATGCAGACAGAAGCACTCTAACTGTAATCTAAAAAGTGTTTTAATTTCCACTCAGATCCTCTGCCTCATTAGGGAAAATATGATTAAAATGAAATCATTTATAATTAAGGTGAAACCCTGAAATTAGGAGCGCTGGCCTTCCCGTGGTGTGGATGAGAGTGTTAATGATGTGTCAAAGAGATATTGAGAAATATGTTGCTCTCACACTGCGAGTGTTTTTAGAGCACTCATTTGGCATTGGTCTGGCTGTTTACAGCCATTTACGAGACACACAAACACAAACTGTTTACCATATCAAAACAACCCACTCCCTAGTCATCGTTAGAATTACTGCATCTCAGAGCAAAGTTTGTTCCCTTTACACTGAATAAAACTCACTATTGGATGGAGACTGGTCCATCAATGCAATGTAAAACAAAGTAAATGGAATGAGCGAGAGAGATGTTCCAAAAACCTATTAAAGAGACAAGACCATACAGCAGGAAGTCTTATTGTCTGCCTCTCACTGACTGCAGTTCAAATGTTAATTTAGCAAAGGCAGGAGAGCAGGGCTAGACAAAGCGCCGGTTTTCTGCTTTGATATTGAGGGAAAACCTCCACTGACACTGGGCCATGAGGGAGAATTTGCTTTGGTCTGGATGTCCACCAAACCACAGAATAGTCTAAGACCTCACTAGATGCAGAGATGATTAATACACAAGAGAGCCCCCCCCCCTCTCCTTTTCTCACCTTTCTTCTCCCTTTCTCCAGTGCAGCAATAAAAAAAAAAAAACATAGCGGGATTTTGGGAAAGAGGCCCTAATGAGTTTAATTATTAACAGAAATGCATGTAGCCAGCATAACAACACTAGGGAGTTAAGCTCTGAATGAATGGGTTTTCTCCTCATTTTCCCCTACGACAGCTCCACCAGAGATGAGGTGAGGAGAAGAGATGAGAGGTGAGGAGAGGCCAGGACAGATGAGGAGAGAGGAGAAAAGACAAGGGAAGGAGAGGAGAGTAGGAGTGAGGAGAGGAGAGATAGCCAGCTCTGTGGCTAAGCCTTTTCAGTAGATGACTGGCTAATAACACCTTCCCAGTCATTGAGGGTAACCGTTCATTTATTAATAACTGTCTATCTATTTTGCAAAAGGCCTCCATTTTCTAATTTTGATTTTACATGAGCGAGTTCACAAGGCGTTTTTATGACAGTTTCAGAAACGTGTCAAGCGATAAAAATGTCAGACGTTCATGAGATCCACCGACGTTTTGATAATTACTCCATTTTATATTTTGTCCCTGACAGACAAAGGGAGAAGGAAGGACTTTTAAAAAGCAAAGTTCATTACACCCATCCCATTTTAAATTCTGTAATACTTACATGTGTTTTAAAAAGCTTTTGTCAAAGTGGAAATTAATTTAAATAAAACTTTAAATGAACATTGTACAGTAAAACTTGAACAAAACTTAATGACAGTTGAACAATGAAAACAGTTTGTGATTCTATTTGATATGAACAGCAAGTCTCCTTAGGCTTTAACAGACAACTCAAACAAAGCAACACACTGACGCTTTGAACTTGTTTAGCACTATAAAATGGTGTAAGATGATTACTGATGTGGCACCGCTTTCTCCAAAACCCTAACTCGCTTTCAAGGAAGACCAGAAGAAGAGATTCCAAAGCAATATAGTTTGAATGTATCTCTGTTTGACAGAAACCTGCAGGAAAGAGGACCGCAGCTCATATTTAGCTCTAATGTCCCTGTTGCCCAAACTCCGATACCCAGCCTGCACTGGACCGACCGCACATGAGGATAAAGGAACACGCTGCAGTTCCACATCATTGCATCAGCACCAGTGAGGTTGGGAAACGGTTTGGGAACCTATCTGAAGTTGACCAGCAGCGACGGTGAAATGCATGTTGCTTTTGGCCAGAGCTGCACCACAACAGTTGACGACAACCAAAGGATGGAACCGATGTGGTCGTGTGTGCTGACAGGGATGTCGTCTGTGGTGCCGTAGCTACGACCAAAAAGGTCTGTATTTTGGACAAACATTAGGAACACGAGGACCGAAAAGTGAAGATTTCAAACTTTTGTGGGAAACCATGTCAACATCATCAGAGGTGTATCAGACAGCGGAGGCACACTTGCACCATGCTACAGAGCCTGTAGGTTGTGGATTACGTCTAACACTGCAGCTTATGTCTCTCACGGGTTGCAAGCCCATGAGTTTCAGGGGAACAGGAACTGGATCGGGGGCCCAGACTAGTTATGGGAGTTACCACAACCCTGGCCTGACCCTCCACTCTGAAGGCACCATATCTCCCAATGATCCCAAAGAGAGAAGAGAAACAGTCATTGTCAGTGTCACTATGAAGAGTGCAAGCACCCTCATGAACCCGCAACGGACCGAAGAATCTATCTCATGATCCCTCAAGTTCAAATGTCTCCTTTTTCAGTGTGTCTGGAAACGCAAGGAAAACAGTCCGGTTAGAGAGCGATGAAGAAATAGACAACGGCAAACAGCAAAGTTTGACAACATCAAAAATGATGCTGAAATTCCCAGAACACAATTGGATCTTCTAACACTGTAAGTTAAAGACATGGAAAATTGCTGAGGTTACCATTACCATTGCACATTGTTTCCCCCCCTGAAACGCAAGGATTTCCATGGGAAATGGCAGAAAGGGAACCAAAAATGTGGGCAAATTCGTGAAGCGTTTTCAGGTTAGACATTTTCAGGTTAGACCCAGGTCTTGACGGTGGTATTTCGAGAGTCTGTGGGCATTTAAGCAGAATACCAATGCCTAAGGAACAGAAACACCCTGTACTGCCAAAGAACGGTCATCTTTCCGGCCCATAAGCCCAGTATGTTTCTGACCTGTTCTGGACACGCTGGATTTGACACTTTCTCGCGCCCGTCCAAGAGCGGCTAAAGGGGTCCCACGTCAGAGGCCACTTGTGTCTGAGGGATGTTGTCCTGGTTACTGTTGCTACAGCGCCATGTGAGTCATAGGTTATAGTAAGAGTCACTGAAACCAAGCTTGACTCCGAAGGGCTGGTTCACAGTGTGCGTCCTCAGGAAAACACAAACCAACATGAGAGGCCCACCAGCAAGATACGCCTATTAGTGAACACACACACACACACACACACACACACACACACACTGATGGTTTGTTTTTGGGTTTTTTTTGTTTTTTTTTTGAGAATTTTTATATCTTCTATTGTTAGCTTGTTTGACACAGTTGCTCTGAAGGGCCAGTTTTGTAGGGGCCATATTTGAGTTTACTGGAGATCATCGTACATCGTTGAAAGTAATACTAAATTTGAGGGGAATAAAGGTACATTTTTTTTTTTGTAGTCTCTCCATTTGAGACTTTGAGACTCTTGTTTGAAAAGGGGCTGTTTAAAAAATAAATAAGCCAAGTTTATAAGACGGTGCCTGAGTCCGTGTGGTGGCGAGACAAACAAAAATGGCGGAAAACGCTGACTGTACGTAGCTCTTCAGTGCTTTCGCCCGCTTGCATCTTTGCATATTCTCTCTCTGTCCTTTAGCCTGCCTGCCTGTCTGACCGTCTGCCTTCCACTTGCATCCACTGCTTCAGTTAACTACGTAAGATTTGCTGTTGAAACATGTTTCGCTGAGCTTGCCGTTTATTCTGAGGAAGCGCGTCATAGACGTAAGTGAACAGCATTGAAATTATGAATGTTAACAAACTAAGACATTACAGTTCTAGTCTCGATCTAACACACCCAAATCTAACTAATATTCAGACATTCGTCAGACCCCGCATCAAACCTACATCCATCTGTGCCCCTCCAGGATTGGGGACCTCCATCGTCCGCAGTACGGGCCCATAACACAGCCTTCTAGTGCCACCTGCTGGCTGTCAAAGGAACGGAACAGAGTACAGAACAGACAGGTACAGAAATCCCTCTTTCCCTGCTGGGCCACACACTTCAAACCAACAGGAAACGTACTGTCATCAGTGACACTGTCTGAGTGGTGCAGTGATAAATCAAGGGCAAAAATATGACTGTATGATGAAAGCATGACAGTCTACGTTTAATTTTCATGCATGTCATCCCCTCAAGTAAATGTAGAGGGAAATTACATGCACTCATGTGTTCAGTCATGCATTATGCTCTGTGTCTATAAACATAGAAGCACACACACACACACACACACACACACACACACACTCTTTTTTTTAGACGTTTAGACACAGGCCAAGAGTTTGTGTTACCACTGGTTCGTCTTCAAGGCATAAGTTCTTCAAACGCGATAAAACACGTGAAAGTCGATCAGCCTGATGACCAGTGTGATCTTTTAGTTCAGTGCACTTCTCAAAATAGGATTCACTGGAAGAAGGGTCTACTAGTGCCTTCTCTGTCGATATATATATATATATATATATATATATATATATATATATATATATATATATATATATATATATATATACATGCCTAACTTTGATTGGGTTATCAAAACATCTTCTCTGTGGTTAAAGATGAGCTAAAATAAAATATAGATTTCTGTTAACAAAGAGCAAACACTCAATTCACTTTTCTGAGCAAGCTTTTGGGACTTCATACAATTAACACTTTAACAACAGGAAAATATTTCAGCACTGAACCTCCTGATACGATTACAACACAGCGCACAGGAAAGAAATACAAGCTATTTTTCTTCACAAATGATCGAAGCATCCCCCCTTCTTTAAGTGAATGTTGACAGGCGAGCTATGAGTGATTATGTCAAAATTTGACTTACACAGACTCGCATCTACTAAGATAAAGAACGATCCTATGTGTGAGTCTCTCTCTTTCAAAAAACAAACAAACAAACAAACAAAAATCAAATAAATGAGAGAGGAAAAGTCTGGCCTAAAACTCTGACCTGAAGGCAGGGTTTGAATTACGGGGGGATTGGGGGGGGTCTGTCTCCCCCAATTAAGACTTGACCCCCTCCAAAAAAAGGTAAAAACAACAGTTTGGGAGGTTGAAACACTTATATGTTCTACACCATACAGCCCTGGAGCAAAATCCGACCCTCCTGATTCTCATTCTGTAATTCACACTCTTCCTAAAGGCGTGTTTTTTTTCCTGACCAAAAGCGCCTTTTCTCGCTCTCTGTCTTGTACCACCCCTGCACCCCCACAAGATGTCTCCATCACAAAGAGAATTCACTCTCCTCTTTCTCAGGGCGGCTCAGACTGGAGTTTTGCTTCGGTAGCGGATATCTGACCGAGCGGCCGCCTCCTCGCTCCGCTCACTACTCGTCCAGCTGGGCCGACGCGAGAGAGGGGGGAATTTTAATTATCGCTAATCAAACCCCAGCCTCGGCCGGCGATGCAGGCTAATATTTGAGCTCCGTCACTCGGTGCGCTGCGAAAGATAGCTCTGCTTTCCAAACATTGGATCCAGCTCCCAATCTGTGTAACGACAGATTTATAGATCTTCCGGTCCTCTTTGATGATGTGGGAACACACACAAAAAAAAAAAAAAAGAGGAGAAAAAGTAACCTCTACATTTCCGACACGCGCGATAAAGAAAGAAACTGAAGACAACTCAGGAGAAACGTGAATGATTTTTCAAACATGTTCTGAAATGTGCGTTCCATAATGTAATGATCAGCTTGACAACTGTCAATCAAACTTAGATCATGAAATTATAAGAGTACGTTTGCCTTGGTTATAAAAAAAAAAAAAAAAAAAGTTGATGCTTCATATACTTAAGTTTCTGCTCCTCAAAGTTCTGATTTAATAGGCCTGCTCCATAAGTTATGATTTTAGAGAACCAAGGTCTGGCTCTTGAAAGAGGTTCCCATCTGCCATTAAAGATAATGAGACTTTTCAGCATGTGGGACTGAGGGACGGTTGGAAATGAGGAGAGACCAATGAGACTCTATCTATCTGCAGCCAGAAGAACCGGCTTTTTTTTTTTTAAGGGTTTTTTTTGTTTTTTTTTGTCAGAGTGAGGTTTTTACAACATCAGAAATGTAGGCCGACATGTCGTTGCCAGGTTTAAAGAGTAATGAAGACAAGGTTCAAACGACTCAATGATTCATGAAATTACAGGCGCCAAAAAGCACACAGCTGATTCATAAGGTTATAATCCTCACTAACTCATACTTATCACTGCGAACTCTACAGAAGCCGTTTGGGGCACATTGCGTCTATCAGTTTGCTTGTAAAACAGAAAAAAAAAAAAAAAAAAACACTAGCTCTGTTTTACTATTCTTTCATTTTTCTTTTACACAAACGTTTTTTTTCACCCCCCCCCATTTTATCATTCATATGGTTTCATATCGTTTCCCACCATTTTTTGTCTTCTTTCAGTCCTCCCATACTCTCTCTCTCTCCCTCTCTTTCTCTCTCTTTCTTTCCCTCACACTCACCCCTGACTTTCTCTCCCTTCCCTCTCTGTAAAAGTAATTATATATGTTTAATAACTTGCAGGGCTATAAAACCCCTTGTTAGAGTAGCAAAGAGGTCTGGTTTAATGGCCACAATAAAAAAAAAAAAAAAAAAGAAGAGGGAGAGAGAGAGAGAGAGGATGGGAATGAAAGGACAGAGAGAAAGAAAAAGTAAGTGAGTGAGTGAGTGAGTGAGTGAGGGAAAGATAGGGAGAGGGAGAAGGAGAGGGAGAGGGAGGGGTAGGGGAGCAAGTAATGAAAGAGGAATTCTGCGGTCCTTTATATTAGTTCTCCAATGTACCCCCCCCCCCCCCCCCCCCCCCCCCCCCCCCCATCTCCCTCTTCCCCCAACTCCACCACCCCTCCTTGTTAAAAATCCATCCTGGGAATTAGGCTTTGGTGTCTTGTCCCAGATTTATGGTTTGAAAGAGAAAGAAAGAAGGGAGAAAGACAGAACGAATCAGACTAGCATTCCCTCATTCATTCCTATGTGATCTGTCCCTTCATCTGGAGCAGTGGAACAAGCTGTTGTCTCACAGGAGAGTCCACAATCCATCTCTCTCTCTCTCTCTCTCAACTCAAGTGCTTTCAACAGTGAGCCTTCCTTCACATTATTATTTTTAATTCTTCTGAGGAATACCAGGGGGGAAAAAGACAGCTTTAGACAATGACAGAAGGAGAGAGACAGGGACAGAGAGAAAGAGAGAGAGAGACAGAAACAGAGAGAGGGAGAGAGAGAGAGAGAGAGACAGAGAGAGCGAGAAAGAGAGCGCTGTTTGAGTGAGCAGGATGCTCAGGTGGACAGGCCCAGCAGTGACAGGAACACTGCAGATGAACTAATGGGGAGGGAGAGCAGTGGGAGAGACTGTGGTGTCAGTAGAGAGACATGAGAGTTGAGAGGGGGCTGCACACACGCACACACACACACACACACACACACATACACACACACACCATTTAGAGCCATCAGCCGGCCAGGGATATGCTATGCTTACTCTGAAACCCAACACCTACACCCTCACTACCACTCAGCTCTCTCTCTCTCTCTCTCTTTCTTTCTCTCACACAAAAATACTGTACACACATCTTCACTCTCTCTCTCTCTCTCTCTCTCTCTCTCTCTCTCTCTCACACACACACACACACACATCACCACACACTCTCTCTCACACACACATACAGTACATCGCTACTCTCTCTCTCTCTTTCTCTCTCTCTCACTCACACACACACACACACACACACACACACAACCACAGTCTTACACTCTCTCACACACACAAACACACACACATACAGTACATCCCCACTCTCTCTCTCTGTCTTTCTCTCTCTCTCTCTCACAGACACACAGACACACGCATCAATCAGTCATGCTATCTTTTTGGCCTCAAAATCAAGTAAACAGCCATCACTTTCACCTGTGGTAACTAGCATAGCTATCTTAGCTTTAGCAGCATCCATGTGTCACACAGTTGTTGATTTAACAGAGTTAGTCAGGCTGACGGCTAACACATAACCACATTTGTGCCTCTCTTCATTTCATGGATGTTAATTCATGAGCTATCAGCTACAGGTTATCACAGAGCACAATGCATTGTCCGTTTAAAGCATCATAAACAGATCAGTTCATGAAATGTTTTTCAAATTGAACCCTGACAAAATATGAAAATGTCTCTTTGAGATATGTATTCCCCTCAGGAACCCCACTCAAATCCCCGTGATGTGCAGCGTTTGTGTTTCATAATTCCAGAAAATTCCAGAGGAAGAGAGAGGCAGCTTTTCGTGCTGGCTCCGGTCAGGTCATTCCTAAGCTGCAGGGAGACACAGCGGGTCACTGGAATATTCATGGATCCCATTCCAAGGAAAAGAGGAAGGCCTTTCCATGCCACATCCTCTAGTCCAGGCCAAGTTCCAAGCCCCTCCCCTGTCCGCTGGCCACCTGCCTGATAACGGGGACAGGAGAGGGTGACCGGAGAACCCCCACACGGCCCAACCCAAAATCGGGCCTTGTGTAGTTCAGTGGCCTTGGCCAACGTGACAGAACATGCCCTTATGGTCTCCCGCCCGACACCTGCTGTCTGCACCTGTTCACACCGTCACCCCTCCCCCCCTCAGGATCAGCTGACCTGACACCTCCCAACCTGACAGTGTATCTCTCTAAGCCTCTCTTTCATGCTCTCTCGCTCCCTCCTGTTCTCCGAGGGCTTCTCTCCTTTCTCTCTGGTCGAAAATAGACTAGTCAGCCACATTTATATAGTGCAATAATTACGCTAAAAGGAACGCATATGAATTAATTCTACACCAAGCTAAAGGCAGACAGACAGACACACATGCGCACACACACACACACACACACACACACAACACAGACATACGCATACACACACGTTTGATAGCTGGATATGTTGAAACATGGATAATAAGGGCCTACAGTAGTTTTTTTTTTTTTACCACTCCGGATTCCTTCGTGAGATTAAAAAACCCCTTTAATGATGAGTCACACTTTTCTTTTTGCTTTTTTCCCTTATCAGTTACACGCAAGCCCGGAGCTCTCCACTGTGCCGGATCACCACTCAGGGTGCCAAACCTAATCTGGGATTTATTGGAATAATATCATTAACACAATAGGATAATTACACTGTCTGCAATGGTCTGAGCTACTGGACCCCTGATATTAATTCTCTGTAATTGAGTGTGTTTAGAAGAGAGAGCCTGATAGGACAAGTGCTTGATCTTTATTGGAGTTAATGCAGAGCCAGAATTCATTTGTTTCCTCGTTATGTGATGTTTCCAGCAAAATCCATCAAACACGGAAGAGAACAAAGAATTGTTCTGTCAGAGGGGAAGAGTGGAATGAGTGTAGAGAACAATTAAACAAGCAAAAAACTCTTTTATTTATTTAGGTACGCATGTATTTATTTATTTATTTATCTATTGTGAACAATGCATCTCAGGGAGTCTAAAGAAAGGGCTATCACCACGCTGAACATCATATGTGTGTTTCTGTGTGTGTGTGTGTGTGTGTGTGTGTGCGCTAAATAAGAATTTAGCTGACAAAATAAAGTAATGTAACTACAAACATGGCTATGCTTGTCTCAAATATCACATATTTACTAACCCCGTAGACAAGAACAATTCTATTCTATTCTATTCTATTTTATTCTATTCTACTCTAAATACTCTTCTGATAATGTGTGTAATGTATTTAATGATACAATAAAGAGATTACATATGGCAAAAAGTCTTTTACAGTAGGACTTGACCGTATGATCTCATCGACTCATCGATATTCTGTTTTCTGAGGTTTATTCCTGACTGTAGAGAGATTGTAACATCAGAGGGGACTGTCAAGATGTCTTGCAGTCAGACAGCATGGCAGGGTAGACCAAAACCTGACTAATTAACTCAACGACCTCCCAATGTCTCGACTGAGAATGACGAAAAAACTCTGGCATGTCACTTTTTTTTAATTTTATTTGATTTTTTTTGTCCTCACATGTGAAATGTGTAGAGAGCTCTGAAGGAAACATCCTACCACTCCTCTTAACAGCCACCGAAAAATCACGTTAACGGTAGCTCTGAGTCCGCCTCATACTTGGTTTCTGTTTTATGGTCTTAAAGGTCAGACAAGCAAGCGTATCACTGACTAAAAGGAAAACCTGTGTAATGTCGTTACTCGTCTACTTTCAAAGTCAGCTTTGACGTGAGGCTTTGTGGCATTCAGGACTCGAGCTACGGCACCACTACACGCATCTGTAAACTACATATCTGTCCGGTCCTTTTGGATTTGATTATTTATTTATTTTTTGCCTAAGGTGGAACTGACTACCAGCTTTCTCCAAGGAACGGGAAAAACATATGTCAAACTGTTCGTTCCAGTAGATTCTTATCCGACCTTTCTCTTCACTCCCCCCCCGGCCCACCCCTAAAAGAAACAAGCAAACAAACAAACAAAAGGTGGACAGTCCTCCCTGTTTTGGTTCTAGTTGGCTCTTGGGTGTGTACTGGTGACAACGGGACACACCCATGGTTACAACAGAATATGAGAAGTAACTAGGGCCTCCCAAGTTACTTAACACAAACACTCACACACGCACACACCTACGCACGCACTCTGTCTTGGCCTTTGTGATAATGAGAAACTACGTCTGACTTTGCATATTTGACAGGATACATGTGCTCGTCTTTGGAGATGAATGATAGCCACACTAGTGAATACCACAGAGTGATGTACTGTTACAGGGATGCATGATAGTCCAAGCAACGATTCAAACATGGGAGAAAAAGGGCATTAAAATCTAAGAAATGTAACATACAGAGTAGGAAACAGAGCCTGTGAAACGATTTTCTTTCCTCCTCCTCCTGATCTCCTGATGTGTTCCTCTTTTTTCACCTGTGTGCGTGTGTGTGTGTGTGTGTGTGAGAGAGAGAGAGTGAGACAGAGAGAGAGAGCGTGAGAGAGAGAGGAGATGTGTGTGTGTGTGTGTGTGTGTGTTTGTGTGTGTGAGTGTGTGTTAGCCCCATGAGAAACTCCACTCTAAATCAAAGCATTCATTTCTGGGCTTCATCCCAGTCATAGGTCAGCACTATATCGTCTTCCCACACACAAAGGTTGCTCAGTGGTTTCTATTTGATTTCTATTTGAAGAAATATTAGACTTTCTCGGCATGGCTAAATCCTTCCCCTGGGTTCAGAGATAACACAGGAAAACGCTCTCACAGAGCCAACAGAAGTCACATTGCTAAAACTTAAATGCTTTCTTCTTTTGATCCACAGTCATGAATGCACAGCGAACTGAGAGAGAGAGAAGAAGAGCTAAAGATTCTGAAGGACAGCACATTAAACTAAAGTTAATCTGAATCCCTTTGGCTCAGACCACAGCATTTCGAAAAGAGTTACAATCATTTTTCAAATAGCGCAAAGACTACCTCGGTTCATTAAAAAAAAAAAAGAAAGAAAGAAAGAAAGAAAAAAGAAAAGAAAAGAAAAAAAAATGTCTGCATCTTACAGACCATCACAGTCTCCCGTCAGTGGCAAACGTAGTCTTTTGTGCACACATAGCCTGAAAGTGGCTAATCCGCTCCTTTGATTAGAGTGTATTTGCCCGCTGTCTTTTTTTTTTTTTTTAATCTTAATCTGGATTAAGTATCAAAGTGTGTGCCGGGAAGTTGCCTCTCATTGTCTATGGTAATTGTCTCGCCTGTGTCAGATTACGCAGCGGTACACGACACGCAAACACGGATCTCCCTCTCTCCTTCTCTCTCTCTCACACACACACGCACACACAAACAGACAAGCTAACAAGATTGCGGTAAATATTTGTTCGGTTTTGTTCGGCTGTGTGTTCTCTGGGGAATTACCACAGACCTCTGCTTCCGCCGTTTACTCCCGCTTCCTCCTGTCTCCTCTTCACACTTTGTTGTCTCTCATAAAGCTTCGCTCAGACTGCTCCTGCCTCTTAATGAGACAAACAGGCAAATGCCCGTGATTATACGCTGGCTGCTTATCAGCGCTTTGGTGATGGAGAATTTGCTCATTCCGATCTGGAGACAAAGCATCGACACAATGCAAACAACATGCAGCGAAGTTCATCTCCTCAACAACAGAGTCAGAAATCAAATTTATGATTCGATGTCATAATGAATTTCCAGATCGGCGCTGAAACTTAAAAGACACAGAGAATAAATGTGAAATAAAAAAAGTCTGTAAACTGTAAACCTATCAGGGGATCTGTAAGGGGATCTGATATGTGATATTGTTGCAATTCTACGCCCTGTCCATCGGAGGTCGCTATTTGTCTTTTCACCATTTGTCCTGAGACTACAAACAGGTTGACGTGAAAAGAGTTACTAAAGGTTAATGTTATGATTGTAGGTAGTGTAAGACTTAGTAACTTTGCAAGCTTTTAGAGGACATTAACCATAATCAATGTTTGGACAGTAACCTGTATGCAATCAAAGAATGGAAGTGTTCTACCAATGCAATGTAGTTTGTCCCGCAATCTTGCCAAGTGTCTGCGTAGGCTGAATTTCTGAAAATTGAGAGAGGTAAACTAAATATCTTATTATATCATCTTAATATATCATTATTATTTTTTCTTAAGAAAGCCTTTTGATTGATACAGGAGAATAAAGGAATGTTCTAGAATGAGCGTGGGATTCCTTAGGAGCTGCTGTTAGAGAGATGTAAAAGAAGAAAAAAAAAAAAAGAAAGGAAAGAATGAGTGAAGAGCGAGCCAGGATGAAGAATAGCTTGTCGTTTATCATCAGGCGTAATGATGGCTTTATTATTTTTTAACTAAAAAAAAATCTATTTGACAACAGGTGTAAATGAATTCTTCATTGTTTTAAAGAGTAATTGGCGCAGGCTTGCGAGGGGGTGGGGTGGGGGGGTGGGGGGGGCGGCTGCAGACGTAATTAAATCCAGAGGCGCAGAGAACAGATGAAGTGGGGAGTATGGAGGGGGGGGGGTGTGTGTGTGTGTGGCTGACAGTTATTAATGCCCTCCAATGAAACGTGGAGA
The DNA here is from genome assembly GCF_902362185.1 of Chanos chanos. NCBI lineage: Eukaryota > Metazoa > Chordata > Actinopteri > Gonorynchiformes > Chanidae > Chanos > Chanos chanos. Next base: position 50,180,775 of record NC_044499.1, on the reverse strand, counting down.
CGTCGGGGTATAACCCCCTTCACAGCCACAAAGCTCCGCTCTCCAAGAGCACGCCGCGGAAGGCTTCACTTTGCCAAACTCTTATGGCTTCCTAGTTATGTTTTTCCATCAGCTTTCCAGTAAACAGTCATTTTTTTTTTCTTAGACCAGATAAACTAACTGTGCTACGTCTTACAAGCTTAAAGAGAGTCCTAGTTTCATTCCCATCAGCTTTCTAGAAAACACTCATTTTTAAGAGCAGATGAGCGAACCATGAACCAAGTTTTATGACCTCAGAATGAGACGAACTCAGAACCTTGTAGTTGAGCGGACAGGGTTTTATCTGGAGTGTTGACACTGAGTGTGGAAACATGTTTGAGTAAAGTGTTGTGGTCCATACTGTATGGCTGAATACTTGCAGCAAAAGGAGGTATCTGATGTGTAATAGCTGGGCATGTGCGAGGTGCACGCTGGGTTTGTATACCCACGTGGTTTGTATTTTTCCTGTCTTGGAAGTTGCTTTGAATAAAAGCGTCTGCTTAATGAATACATGTAAATGTAAATGAGATTTAGTTTCTCTTTGGAGGACTCTTGGGGAGGTTCAGTGTGGCTGTTCTAAGAGGGACCCAGAGAGTCGGCTTCACAGTAGAAGCGTCAGGTACAGTGGAGGACAGCGCTTGGAATTGTCTGCCCTTCGAGGTACCAGTGTGAGTCATCTCATGTCCCTGAATGCCATGTAAAGCCAGTAATAACACAATCAGGAGAGGTAGGAACAACCTTGCACAGTGTCCAAGGCCAGGATAATGAAATACATAAATGCAACATCTGTTTTTGCCATCGCTCTCTCTTCCTCTCCTCTCCTCTCCTCTCCTCTCCTCTCCTCTCCCTTTGATGTGAACACATGTTTTGTTTTGTCGGAAAACAAAATGCAGAGCGGTGCATGGAGTAATGAAAATGCAGACACCACCTTTAATCTCAGCAGGTCTTCAGTCACACTCTTCAAAGGCCAGACAAGCAGCCCCCCCCCCCCAGCACACACTCACACCCCCGCACCTCCCCAACACTCACACATACACATACACCCAACACACACCCTAAGGCAGTAAACACTGTTACATGAACAGAAGAGCCAAGGACATGGAAGACCATGAGAGAGTTCTCACAGCAACGTTAATGACCCAACAACCCAACAAGCTACACATGCACACACACACACACACACACACACACACGCACACACGCACACACACACACACACACACACGCACACACATACACACACATACACACACACATGCACACACATACACACACACACACACATAAGGAGCTTAAAAATACATGAACTAGGTGTGATAACTGCTTCGACCTCTGTAATTACATTGTAACCAATGTGTTATTACTACTTCATTACATTCGTATTAAAAAATAGGAGGGATGAGGATCCACTTTAAACCCAAGCCTCAGTTTACTATGCCATGGTTTTATTCTCCATGGGTTATACAAATCTGTGGCTATTTTAAAGAAAAGAGGATTTAGTTAGTTTAGTTAGTTCTGAAGCCACAAACCAGCTTAATGTTGTTGTCTCTGTGTTTGTGTCTTTGCTGTACCGATAAACAGCCAAGGAAAGAGACACCATGTCTTTTTCTCATTGCTTATCACTGAATCAGGCAAAGTCTTTTCATATCGTATCCAAATTACCTAGAAACCTCACTGGGCACACATATAATAATAATTAAAAACAGGGAGTTTTCTTTAATGAAGTTTTTACAAGACATTAATTTCCGTCGTTTCCATCAATATAATACTGCTGAAAAAGAGACTGCTAGTTTACAGTGAACATTTATTTCAGCTGGTGTCTAAAAATACTCGATGTTAAATAGTTCTTTTCAGCCTGTCATTCACCGTTCATAACATTTAATGATGCTATTTGTATATGTACTGTAAGTATGTCCTGTTAGATGATCTTATTTGAATTTAAACAGTGATTAACTTATCATCGTCATCATAAGGAAACACAGGCTACACTGGTCATTGTATTGATTGTACTAACATGAAGCTTTCACCTCTGAAAAATTCATTCAATCAGAAATTTGATAACCCAGAAGTAAGAATCTGAGATGAAATGAAAACAGAGTGATGCAAACCCTTTGGAGAGTTTTGGATTTTTCCACATATAACTTGCCTGGAGGTAAGGTTTTCAAATCCCTCAGAAGACAACACAGTAACGAAGTGGAAAGGAAAAAGACTTCAGAAAGATGAACACATAATTCTTTGTTGTATCCTGTGTTATCCTTTCCATTTTCAGTGAGAAATTCAAATTTGACTGATCAAAAAATAATCAGCATGTCTGTAGGCATATGACACAGTCTCTCACAAATCACACACACACACACACACACACACACACACACACAGACACGCAAGCATACACACACACACACTTATGCGCATACATGTACACATATTCACTCACTCACAGTCACACATATTCAACCTCAGAGTTACTCATGCGCACACATGCACACACACACGCGCGCGCGCGCACACACACACACACACACACACAGACACAAGTGCATGCCTACACTAACTTAGCCATCTGTGCACACAAGCATTAACAAACTCACTTGGATACATGCACACATGCATGGACACACTCACACACATATACATACACACAGTCTTACAGTGCACAGGTATGTGTTAAACAAAGTAAGCAAGTTCCCCACTACTCTACATTCTGTCTCTTGGTTCAGAAATTCAGAAGTACAAAAGTCAGAGACAGAGAGAGGCAGGCAGAAATCCGACAGAAGACAAAGATCCTGGGAATGCACGAACCTAATTCAGTAATGATTCATACACTGTGAGAAAGAAAGAAACATGTACCCCACAACCCCACCTCGCCCCATTCTCTCTCTCTCTCTCTCTCTCTCTCTCTCCCTTTTTTTCTGTCTCGCTAAATTGCTTGGGCAGTGCAGGCAGAATAATGTATGGCTTTCATAATAAAAGCTCGGAAGCCCATGCAAATAAGTGTGAAATTGCAATATAATCATTTATGCAAATGACTCAGCGCTCGGGTAAAGCTTGATTATTCCCCCTCATACTTTAAACGGGGGTAAAAAAAAAAAAAGAGGGAAAAAAAGAAAGAAAGAAATAGAACATGTTGGAGAAGAAGAAAAGGTCCCTGGTTTCAAACCCAGAGAAATGGAAGAAACGCAACAGGGAGGGAAGAAATGGGAAATTGATAGCGTGAAACCGGCCGAGGAGGAAAACGTAGAGAAAAAGAAAAAGGAAAAAAAAAAAAAGAGGACAAACCCTTTGAACTTTTTCGCTAGTGGATTACAAACGGTTTCCCGTTGTTCAGCGTGAGAGGTCTCATTTACAGTAGTGTTAATGAATGATGTGGTCAGATTAAAGGAAGGCAGACCCCCGTAGTTTCCCAACTACAAAAAAAAGCACCGTGACGAGGATTTGGGTGGGTAGGGGGGGGGGTGTATGTGGGGGGGGGGCACCTATTAGATCAGTGCTTATTAAAATTCCACAGCTGGTGAGCGCTACAGACAGTTTGACGCAATGGGCATTTCAATGTCAGCTCTTGAAAATTCAATGAGCAGCCTGTACTTGTCCACGGTGGGGTTACTATTGTGTTAATGAAGTCAGTTGGCCCCGTGGTCCGTCACTCACGTGTCGTCATACTTTAATGTTTGTTCAGATTGACAGGAAGTTGGTGACATTGACCTGGAATAGGTAAAATTCCAAGCTGGTCTGTCCGTCGCAAAAAAAAAAAAACAAAACAAACAAAAAAAAAACACGAAAGGAATTCACTGCAAAACTTTCTGTCGATTAGAGAAAGCAAACATTTTCTGTGTGGACTGAACTGTCAACACTTCTAATTAATTGACCTCTTACTCTTAAAATCAGTGAATGTGAAAAGAAAAAGAGAAATTGATGTTTTGAAAAAGTGGCTTGCAGGTGTCAAGGTCACTAACGGTGGAGGGCGGCAGTGGAGGTTTGTAGTGGAGGACAAATGTCTCTGGATTTGAAGGAAAGATTTTGAAACTTCATTCAGAATGGACATAAAGGAACAAAATATTTACAAAATAAATAAATTAAATAAAAAATTGTCGGAGTGAATGTGTCCTTGCTTGACACACCATCATGGTTGAATGAAAACAGTTGAGAAAGAATTTTAGATGTCATAACTGATGCAAAAGTTTTGTTTTTTTTCTTTTTCTGTCTGTCAATACTGTTTACCACTTTCATTGTGTTAAAACACAACATAATAACTAAAACGCTGAGCAGCTAATGTCCAAAAGCCTTTTCATAATATTCCAAAGGTGTACTGTCTCTGAATTCATGCAGGCCCAAAAGGTGACTTGCTGAATAAAATAACTAAATAATTTTTATATTAATGGGATATCTGTGAAAGCACCCCAATCAAAATACAAGTCAAAACAAAAAAATAAAAAACAAAAACCGTATGTCATGGGCAAAGTTTCTGCATGCAATGCCTTCCACCCAGTTTAGGAGTGTTTTACAAAATAAAATGTCTTCATCTCATTTAAGTCAGTCGTTGGAATCGTAACTTTTTGGGTTGGGTGTTTTTTGTTTGTTTGTTTGTTTGGTTTTGTTTTTCTCACCCCTCTTTCCGGTACACGACTCAACCTTTTCAATCAACACGCTCTTTTTTTTTTTTCTTTCTTTCTGCTTTTATCTGGTTTCATCCGAGGAATACACTTCGTCGCTGCTCCACTCTAATTAAAGTATGGTATTATCAGAGTAATTAGAGCCGTGATGCTGTTGGGCTTGTCCTCACATGGCCGGTTCGCCAGTCCAGTAAGAACAGAGCGACGATGGGAACCCTCTGACGAACACACTGTCTCGGGGCAAATGTCATTTTCGTGGACACGGCTAACAGTCGAAACTGAACCTGTAGCAGTTTGCAGATGGAATAAGTTCAAGCAGTAATGAACTCACTTTTTAAATAAGTTTAAATGCAGAAATGTTTTATGTGAATTAAAGAGCACGATATGAATTGCAAACGGTGCAGTCGATATGCCCCAAGGCCGTGTCATTTCGATTCTGTGCTCGCTGCACGCTACGAAACATCTTTTATTTTTTGAGAATCAACAGTGTTAATTACAGCCAATTTGTTAAAATGTGTTTGGTTCATTTGAATTATGTAGATTATATTTAATGAATGCCACTTATTGTGTATCAAATATGAAACAACAAGCTTTTTCGCAGCTGAAAAAAATCACGACTATTACTTACCGTCCATTAACTTCTTTTCTTTTTTTTTTTTTCTTTTTTTTTTTTTTACTAGTGTAAAATGAAGGACTTTTCACTGATGTTGACTGATTTAACTAAACTACAGGAACCTGCTTGCTGACTCACGCTAAGGGGAAAAGTGCTGGAAACATGACACAGTTCTCATATAAATGGAGACGCTTCTCTTGTTCAGGACAGAGGAAGTGGTTGACGCTGGATTTCAATAACAAAACTTCAACCCTGACAAGAGATCTTAGAGCACTGATTTTTTTTAATTTTTTTTTTTATGTAAAACATGCTTTTATTCAGTCTCCTTGGTTTGCTTTTCATACAGCACAACACATGAAGGTCATCTTTCATTTCGTTTCATTCCGGTTCAAGTAGATAAAACCCAACGGTCACCCCCCCCCCCCCCCCCCCCCCATCCTGCAACACGAGGGGAAACAGCTGGCATGGCTCTTGCCTCTGGGGAAGACTGCCTGGGCAGACCATAATGGAGTGCCAAGATAATGCCCACCTGTCAGGCCCAGGGCAAAGCTTGGCGCACGCCAGCCATCTGCGTATCGTGTCTCTCCCCTTCTCATGCCACCGCTGGCGTGCCGCTTGTCCGTGCTGGACCTGAGCGGCGAGATGGTTTTCCATCGCTGGTGGCGTCTCTCTGATGAAGCTCCATCAGCACGCTGAAGACTGATGGTTGGTTGTGAGTGACTGACTGATGGGGGGGTGGGGGTAGGGGGGGGGCGAATAGGCAAACGGGCAATAGATCAGATTGCCGACTGGTTTGGCTGATAGAGTGAGGGAATACACTCAGTGCGTGTGCATGCGCACACACACACACACACACACACACACACACACACCAAAAAGCGAAGGATCAGATAAACGCTTGGAGCTGCTGTTCAGCTTTAGCCCAGCGCCCGCTGGGAGCTCCTCCTGTGAATCTTAATCACACAGTTTCTCACATTTTCTCAGAGTTTTTCCCCCTCCTCTCCTCAGGCCTCATTAAAACTGCTGAAAACGCACAAATGAACAGAAATGAAATTAGAGAAGAATCCCCAATCGACAGGCGAGTATCAGGTGGAGAGGTCGGGGGAGGATCGGTTCAGTGAAAGAGAAAAAAGTGTGAGGGAAAATGTGTGTGAGAGAGAGAGAGAGAAGAAAAAAGGCTTTAGGGAGTCGAAGTTCATGAGGATGCATGATATCAGGGACATTAAATGAGGGAGTTTCTGCTCCTATTGAGGAGATACAGTGTGAAGTTTGTCACCACATGGTAAAACAAACTTATCTTTTTTCAGCAGGCAGAGAGAGCTTTGGGCTCATTCGATCCACGCTCCCCCCGCTTTCTCATTCAGAACGAGGAGTACGGGCCTTTCCTTTCCCTTACCCTCTTTAGCTCCCCTGCTCCCGTGTGCCGCGGGGGGGGGAACGACCTGACCCAGGGTCTCTAAACGTGCCACCTGGAATTCTCTGGCGTCTCCAGTCAACAGCGTGCATGTGAAGAGGGGATTTCCTTCACGTAGGAGAGCAGCGTGAGCTGAACGAGGGATGACTACCTCCTCCCCCAAACTCTTTGGCAAATTGCTCTGTGTTGTTGCCCTGCCTGGAATACCAATGTGCCTGTAGAGCAGAAGTTCTCTCTCTCTCTCTCTCTCTCTCTCTCTCTGAGAAAAAATGAACATGTTAGTTTTACGTGTCAGTCTTCTGGACAACCTCATCTCATTTCTGAGAGCTCTATACATGTCACAGCACTAAAGTACCTTAGCTTGGTCAGTACTACAGCACTATGGTTTATTCAGTACTACAATACTATGGTTTGGCCAGTACTACAGTACTATGGCTTTATCAGTACTACAATACCATGGTCTAATCAGAACTACAACACTATGGTTTATTCAGTAATACAATACTATGGTTTAATCACTACTACAATACTATGGTTTATTCACGACTACAACAGTATGGTTTTATCAGTATTACAATACTATGGTTTATTCACTACAACAACATGGTTTGGCCAGTACTACAGTACTATGGTTGAATCAGTACTACAATACTATGGTTTTATCAGTACTACAACACTATGGTTTAATCAGAACTACAACACTATGGTTTATTCAGTACTTCAATGCTATGGTTTGGTCAGTACTTCAATGCTAACGTTTAATCAGTACTACAATACTATGTTCTGATCAGTACCACAGCACTTTGTGGTATGTTCCTCTGTATTTTTAACCAGTATAAATTTATTAAACTTTTATTTACCTCCACTGGAGAAAACTAGGGCTCGCCATTTGTTAGTAAATACAACTCATACAATAATCAGTTGCTTTTTTTTTTTTTTTTTTGCATATCAGGTATTGCTTTTTGTGTCTGCTGGGCACATTTCTGATGAGTCTTTATGCAGGTTGAAAGGGACGAGTCATAGGAAAGTGAGGCTAGGCTGGCTGGGGAATGTGATTTCTTTGGGTGGAAGCCAAGAGGAACCCTTGAACTGGTAAAATTGTGACTTTTTGAGATATTTTCCCAAAATTCTGAACTGTTGAAAGCCACCACCCTCTCCATGTTGTCATAGAAACAGGGAGGTAAAGGAGCACACATAAACATATCCGAATCGAAAACAAAAAGAATTAAAAAAAAAAGGATAATCTTACACTTTTGTTTGTGATCACATAACATATGTCTGAGCAGCTAAAGGCTTAAAAACTATCGCATTATCGCAAAACCTAATTTCTAATGCCATTTTGCAAGTGCTGAATTATTTCCCTATGTTGGTATATATTCCATGTCATGTACAAAAAGCAATTTGCTTGTGCATATAAGAGTTATTGTAGTATATAGACTGCAGTAAGTGCAACACCAACACACATGAATAATCACCATCAGTTTTGAATCCTACTGTCAAAGTTTTAAGTTGTGTGTTTTAAGTCAGAACATCAGTCTGAATGCATGCGAAGCAAATTAACTACAGTATTACACAGACATCTCACTGCACCACAGAGGATTAAAACTAAAAGAAAAAGTTACAAAAAAAAAAAAAAAAAAAAGTTGCAAACTTTTCCTGCCTTGTTTTTGCGCTTTTTTTATTATTTATTTCTCCGTCCTTTGTGGAATCAAAGTTACACCAGTCTCCTTGAGTCTGTGTTGGCATGAGCTGAGACTCCAGTTACAAACAGACCCTCCTTTTCTTTCCTGCTTTATTTACTCTTCTGCCCTTTGTCAAATCAAACGTGCCCACGTCTCTCTGTGACCACGCTGGTGTGTCTGTGAAGTGAGATGATTCCATCTCTCAGTACAGTACACCTACAACCACACTACCTCACCTCCCCAGAGCAAGTCACACACACACACAGAGACACACACACAGAGACACACACACACAGAGACACACACACACAAAGACCCGAAACAGAACAAGGAAAGGAAAGAAAGTGAGTTCTGTGGAAGTATTTGAATGTCATGGAGGAAAATGTGGGGGGGGGGGGGGGGGGGGGCGTTACAGACTCTGTGCTGCACAGAACAAACATGTCCACTGTGAGTGAGAGACTGAGGACTCGGTGGGTTTGGCTGTGAGCCAGTGTCGCATTTCTGCTGGATCATTTCTGATTTTCCCAAAATAGCCTTTTCTTTTATGGCTCCAGAACATAGCAGTCAGGAGGTTTCAGTGTCCTGAATTCCCTTCCAAGCATCTATCCTCAACTCAACGCTTAAGATCTGACGATACCATTTAAAAAAAAAAAAAACAACAACTTTCTTTTCAAGTCTTTCTTTTTTTTTATTTAATTGATGCACAAGTAAACAACATGAACTCTCCAAATTTTAAACTTTCATGAAAGCCAATAATGATAATAATAATAATAATAATAATAATAATAATAATAATACTAAAAGTTCTTTCAAAAGGCCACAGTCCCTCCCCAACATCCTCATACTTTGAACGTGTTTCTGTTCCAACAGAAGACATGTATGAGCTCCAGCACATGACTAGCAGAGCCGCTAGCTGCTCTAGGCTAAACTTCTCTATGCTAATGAAGGCTAAGCCAATGATGCTTGTGTTTACGCTGCAGGATGTTAGCAAACACTTAACCCTTAGAGGTAAAAAAACCCCAAAAAAAACACCGTGCACCATCAAAAAGCACTTTCACAAAATAAATAAATAAATAAATAAAAATAAAAACTAAACAAAACGCTACAGTCAATTGGGAGACGTGGGGAAAAAAAATTACCGGAATGTTCTCAGTTTTCATTAATAAGTGCAGCATGCTGTGATCAAAACAGACTTCAGTTCAACATCTCTTATTCAACCTCCAAGACATTTCCCTCTCAATTCAGTTCAAGCCAATCTCAAGACACGAGTACATACAAGACATTCCCATAAAGCAGAGTAAAAGTTAATAAGCAAAGGGGATTTCAAATATTTTTCAAATCTTTCTTATGGTATGTTCATAGCAGTGCTGTGCATCGCAAGTCAATCCATTTACTAATTTAATGGACTGCCTGGGGCAAAGAAACATACATGGTTAACTATTCCTGTAACTGGTCTTTAAGAGTGTTTCCTTCCTCTTTTATACCAGTGGCTAACGGAAAACTACGCATGTGCCCAGCCATTTGCCTCTGCACTCTGCAAAACCAGGACATGAGATCCATACACGGCAGAGAGACATTATATACACTCCACACAGAGTTTGTCTCAGCGCTTTGCAGCAGTTTCCACACTCCCAGCTGAATATTTGACAGAATGAAAACTTTCAGACAGACTCTTTGTTGTTTGGTGAAGCGCCATCGAGGAAAGTCATTGGTTGGAAGGCCGACTATCCTGCAGGAAACCGGATGTCTCTGCTCCGAGCCCCCGTTCCTAACACGCCTGGAGGAAATTCCAAAACTCCTGCTTCATTCTGATTGGTGGATGGTCGAGTCAAAGCTGTTGTGTCTCACAGTGTGGTTTGGGTTTAAGCTTCAGTGTCTGGTGGTTTGCTTTAGCCGCCTCAGAAGGAAAGGACAGGGAATTCTTGTGTGTGCGTGTGTGCGCGTGTGCATGTGACGAGACTGACTATCTCCTGTCTAGACTTCAAAGACACTCTAAAGCCACAAACACATCATTGTTTTTGTACAGAATGCCCCCTCATGACAGAAAAGCACCAATCAGAGGCAGGATCAGGGAAAACACAGAGAGTGGAGGCAATAACCTCCCAAATAACTCCACATAGAACATGTCCCCTACATGAACGAAGGTCAGGCAGTTTTGTGTTCGACACCCGATGAGAAGTGATAGGTAGGAGTGCCGATACTGTCAGAGTATTTTAGCATATAATCTTAGTGGAAGAGTGAAAACTTGTTTAAACGTCTTTTTCCTTGGAAGACCTCTGTCTGAGTGAGAAAGCTTATTATTAGCTATAGGCGAGAGTGTCTGTCAAGCACTCTCTCTCCTCTCTCTTATGCAGTCTGCAGAGAGGCATCACGAAATACACCCGAAAAATAAAAGAGAGCCGCCTAGCCATGATGAAAAGAACGAGAGAGAAAGAGAGAGAGAGAGAGAGAGAGAGAGAGGGAGAGAAGAAGGGGGAGACGGGGGCCTTTGTAAGAATTATGACACGTCCTGTGTTGTGTAAGCATCTCATTTAAAAAGTTTCTTCCATTACAAAACGAGAAACAGAGTCCTCCACTCCACGCCAAAAAAAAAAAAAAAAAAAAAAAAAATTGCTAGCGGGATAATTCAACATAGTTCAATACTTGATAATAACATGTGATTGCTACAGTGACATTAAAAAAAAAGTGAGCTATTGTAGACACAGTCTTTTATGTGGTGAAAGAAAAGAAAAGAAAAGAGAGATTTCGGGAGAAGACAATCAGCAGGTTGGTTTGACATGGTCTGCCATAATCATGTTCCATCTGCTGAGAGAAATGAACTCTCATTAGGGTTTATCATTAGGGCCATCAGAAAGAAACCCTGCAACTAAACAACTGGACATCACGAGGGCTGCTATTTTAAAGGCCTGGTCCCCTGTGCGAACCCCTCTCACGAGGTCTCACAAAGGACCTCTGGATGGAATCTGATATATTAACTGTCAGTTAATCACTTGAGTTTTCTTTTTTTTTTCAACTTGTCTGATGAATATATATGAATGCAAAAAGCAGAGGTGAATATGAACCTGGCTGATGATATAAAAACTTACAATTCATATATTTAACATTTGGTCTAAACAGTGCAATATTTATTTTTAAAGGGGCACATACATGAAATAGCCCTACTGATGTGTTACCAACCCCCCCCCCTCCTCCAACCCCCCGCCCCCCCCTCCCCAAACAAACAAACAAACAAATAAACAAACAAACCAACAAACCAAAAAAAAAAAAACCACTTCCCCCGTCTGACAGTATTGTGGAGGACTATCAGCGGCTGAGCGTGATGAAGACGTGAGGAGGAGGAGGACCGTTGTTCTTATTCAGAGGGTGGAAAGTGCCGGAACAGCACGCGGGGCCCTTTCTTCTCCTCCTCAGCCTCATCATTGTCTCCAAAAGAAGACCCAAAAACATTTAACAGCTCACAGCCAGTCGAAAACTTTTTTCAGAGAATCACAACATCAAAACTTCGTCTCCCTCTCTGACTGAAAGAGAGAGAGAGAAAGAGAGAGAGAGAGAGAGAGAGAGAGAGAGAGAGAGAGACAGAGAGGAAAAACACCCAGGTATATTCCATCAAAGGGAATTGTTGCCAAAATTCTGCTCCAGTTAAGAACAAACCGAAAGGGCTGCTACACATCAAAGAGAACTGCAGAGGAATTCATCTGCACCCCAGTATTTCTGTTGGGCAAGACAAGTTTTTTATCTTGACTATACAAAAAAAGAAAAAAAAAATAGGCAATAACTTTGTAATAATAAAATAAATAAATAAATAAAGATGTAACGTATGATAAATTGCAGTGCTTTTCAATTGCAGTTGTTCAAATGTTTTAGGTGATATGTAATTTTTTTTTTTTTTTAAAAAAGGACCAATTAAAACTATAAATTCTCGTTCCTTCATATTCCTTCACTTATTAATTTCCCTGAGAGAGCAGACGTTAGGGTGCTCCTACAGTGCCCCCCTTACCAAGGCCTTCCCACAATACTGCTGACGTCAAATGAATCCTGACAGAAAATCACTCCGTAAGGAAAACTTTTACCACATCTACTGTGCAGACTTTCCGAATAAATGAAATGATACCAGTGTCATGTACTGTCCCATATTTTTACACTTTACATGCACATTAACGCACATACATTCTTCTTTTATGTCTGTTATCATAGTCTTTATATCTTTTTCAGTGTGTGTATATATATATATATATATATATATATATATGTAGTGTAAATACAATACATATATTGTATTTATTTGTTTATTTGTTTTTGGAGTTACACCGGCCTCCCAGGAATGTCTGATGAACCTATGAGGACCTGCAGTAAGTTGTGTGTGTGATCCTTAAAAATGCATTTAGATCACAGTCAGTTTCAGTTTCACTGTTTCACAGTGTCAGGGTCCGGTTTCGCTGCAGTATTCCCTGGAGGGAATGACAGAGGCAGAGAGAGAGAGAGAGAGAGAGAGAGAGAGAGAGGGGTTTTGCCCTGTGGCTGGATGTGTTGTGACTGACATGTGGTTGGTCGTTGCTGCTCTATTAGAACAGACCATCTGCACTTCCACTCTGCCAGCCAAAGGTCACAGTTTTGGGTTTTAGCATTGATATAAGTGTTTTCAGAACCATATATTCTAAATGTCATGCTCGTGTTTGACACTATGACCCACTGCTAAAAATTCACCGAGGTCGTCCTTTGATTGTTAGCAAATTCTTTTACGTCGACTGGATCAAACATGTTAAAAAAAAAAAAAAAAAATGACACTGAATTTTAGCATGCCTACAGTGAAGTCTTCGGGGTGAAAAACGATGTTATATTTAGAAACTCATTTTCTGGGGATTTCTAAAATGTGCTAAGTCCAAGTTTTTTACGGAACAAGGCACTCTTTTTCACCATCAGAGGGATGTAAAATACCCTCTAAAGGTTTACAAGGTCGCCCAAAGTCATCGCTAGGGGTCTGGTGTGAATTTATGGTGTATATTAGAATGTATATGAATGTATGTAACAATGAGAAAACGCACAACACTAATATCATCTGATACATTCTAAAATTCTGTATAGCAGATGTTACAAAAGTATAAAAGTCAAAGTTTTAGTAAAAATCATTCTTGCCCTCAAAGGAAGAGAAGGAGAGAACAGAAACAGAGGAAACTGGTTTGATGTCTCCTCATAAGCAACCCGCATTTCAGAATCAAATCGTGACTGTAAAAACTCAGTGCAATACTTTCACACTAACTTGTCTTTCAAGGGCATGGTATGTGTGTTAAAAACAAAAAGAGAGACAAGTCACACCAATTTCATAATCACTCAGTGGCCATTCATGGTAAGTTTGTACCTGTGTGTGTGTGTGTGTGTGTGTGTGTGTGTGTTTGAATGCTCGTGCAGGCACGTGTGTGAGTGAAAGTGTGGCGTCTGCAGAAGTACGAGACAGCTCTTATATGAGCAGGGAGTCCTCAGGTTTCAGAGAGAGAGAGAGAGAGAGAGAGAGAGAGAGGGAGAGAGAGAAAAAATGAAAGAGAGAGGGGAGAAAGAGAGAGATACAGAGAGAGGGAGAGAAAGAGACAGTGAGAGAGAGGGAGGGGGAGATACAGAGAGGGAGAGAGAGGGAGAGAGAGTTGCAGGGAGAGAGAGAGAGAGGGAGGGGGGAGATACAGAGAGGGAGGGAGAGTTGCAGGGAGAGAGAGAGAGTTGCAGGGAGAGAGAGAGAGAGAGAGACAGAGACAGAGACAGAGAGACAGAGTGTGTTTGGAGTTAAAGGCGGTTTTGAGGTGGAGGAGATTTCAAAGCCTCCCCTGCAGACATGCTCTGGCTTTGTGCATTTTAATACTGAGATATTCAAATATCCCTCTCTGCCATTCTTCAACTGCTTCCCTCTCTCTCTCTCTCTCTCTCTCTCTCTCTCTCTCTCTCTCTCTCTCTCTCTCTCTGTCTCTCTCTCTCTCCCTCCCTCTCCTCCACCCCCTCCCTCTTGCTCTCTCTCCCCAACCCCTGTTCTGCACAAGGCGCTTTCTCTGTAGCTAATGGGAAGCTACACGTGCGTGGAGAAGGCTAATTTGGGGAGGCCCCTGCTCCTTTGAGTGTAAGGACCTTGAAATTTTTATTCTTTTTCTTTCTTTTTTTTTCCCCAGAAATTCACTGAAACAGGAGTGAATTAAATAAATTGAATTACATACATTAAAGGAGCAGCGGGGAGAAAATTGGAGATTACCAACCTTCCCCTTTCTCTCCTGCTACAAAGATAATTGAAATCAGCATCCTCCAAAAGGTGCGTGAAAACATTTGCCCGGGTACAGAAGGGCTTTCTGCTGGAAACTGACTGAGAGACTTTCATCAATACTGCAACAGGAAAATGAGAACATGCAACTACGCTGCTTCCAATTAATTCTCCACTTTTTCTCCGAAGTACACGCTCGCCTGTGCTAACGCGACAAAACAACTCGCAGACTTGACCCGGAAACCTTTGTTCTGTGTTCAGCCTGTTCTAATTCAGCCTTTCCAGCGTGTTCTTCTCCGTGGTCACGTTACCGCACCGTAACGGAAGCCTTTAGAGTGCTGGTTCCAGTCCTTTCGACTGGTCTGGTCCCTTTTTGACACTTCAGGGCA
>NC_044499.1:50135814-50160814 GCF_902362185.1 Chanos chanos | reverse complement strand
AGTAAACTGGGAGAGTCTGGTGACTTTTGGGAACTTTTTTGGGTGTGGCTCAGGGCCACCTGTGCAGACTGAGCATGTGGGCAGTGGGGCAGATGATGTATTAATATATGAACCTGCACAAGGACACATCGTGGCCCATCTGTAGACATAGGCTGGTCACTACAGTGCTAAACCGTATGGGCTAGATTAAAAGGCTGCTTTGACAGACTTCTGTGTGTGTGTGTGTGTGTGTGTGTGTTTTTAAGGAGTACACCAGTGTCAGTGTATCCCAGAGCCTTTGGGGACCTCTTAGTGGAGGACAGCCTGAAGTAACAGTGTTTTGTCTGGGCAGATTAACCAGATGAACACCTCTTGTCCAGTTTACCTCGGCTCAGCACCGTGACTCATAGTCCACAGAGGATTACACACCTCCTCTTAATCTCCTCTCTCAGCAGGTAACAGCACTGACCTGCTCCCCTCCCCAGTGCTAATGTTTGACACATATTCCAGTGAGTGCCCAGGCCACGCATCTGTAGTCAGGCATGAGTAATCAACAGACTGTTTATTGAACAGTGAGTAATACTATGTCTGCTCACACTGGCAGGCCAGTCACACACAGTCAAACGCCAAGTCACCCAACAGACGATCCCCAAACTGCCTCTGTACTCTCCCACTCAAACCAGGCATTGTAGGACTGAATGTTTTTGTGTAGCGCTCGCAAAATAATTACTTCATTTAAGTTGACTTCCCTTTTCATTTGGTGAGACTAAGTTGTTTTCTGAGGAAACAGGCAGTGTGCGAAAAGAAAGACTGGTTGAACTGGTGTGTTCTGGAAGACTTCATCGGTCCTTCAGACCCGGGACGGGACCAGAGACTTACGAGTGTGAATGCGTTGACAAACAAACGTGAGTCTGAGAACATAGCAGAGGCTGCGAGCAAACCAAACAAACAAGCAAACGAAAGAGCCAACAAAACTTTAATTACATTTTCTGATTCGTTTTCTGCTTGTAAAGCATATTGACTCGGCACGGGTCTTGATTCTCAGCAGTGATAATTATCATAATTTTGTAATATTTCTCACCGGTAATTCATTATAATTATTTGCTGATGTATGCTTAAAAAATGTATGAGGGATGTCTAAGAGGGACGTAATTACTGTTGGAGAAATTACACTTAATTATCCAGGGCTTTATTCATGCTAGCGTGCTAGAAAAAAAATAATAAATTACATTAATAAATAAACATTGTGTTTAGACTATTTCCACATGTACAGTTCAGCCATTTCACGTCCGTGAATAGGATTTGAGCGAATCCAAACAATTTTGTCTCAATAACAAAACCATTACAATACTGATGTAGACATTAATATGTCAGTTTGATTTGAAAACTAAAATAATAATAATAAAGAGAAAGTATAAGACTAAACTATCACAGCGGTCAAATATAATGTAAGTATGAAGTAAAACTCAAATGAAAGATTTTTACATAAACATCTAAAAAAGGATACATCACATTTTTGTCTATGTATCTCACTTAACTTCTCTCTCTCTCTCCCTCTCTCTCTCCCTCTCTCTCTCTCTCTCTCTTTCTCTCTCTCTGTCTCTCTCTCTCCCTCTCTCTCTCTCTCTCTTTCTCTCTCTCTCTTTCTCTCTCTCTGTCTCTCTCTCTCCCTCTCTCTCTCTCTCTGTCTCTCTCTCTCTCTCTCTCTCTCTCTCTCTCTCTCTCTCTCTCTCTCTCTCTCTGTCTCTCTCTCTCGCCCTCTCTCTCTCTCTCTCTGTCTCTCTCTCTCTCTCTGTCTCTCTGTCTCTGTCTCTTTTTTTTTCCAGAGAGCATGTGAGTTTAGGAGCACCTTTAGGGCAGTTTGGTAAACAAGCTTTCCTTAACCACACGCGAAAAGATAAAAGTATTTGCCTGAAGTGCATGCCAAGAGATAAAACAATTTTGTCGTGGGGCAGCTTTCAGAATTTCAAGCCTTTCTAAATTGCAAAAAAATAAAATAAAATCAAATGTGTGTGTGTGTGTGTGTGTGTGTGTGTGTGTGTGTGTGTGTGCGTGCATGCGTGTGTGTGTGGGAGGTGGAAAGACTTATGGAAACTGATGAAATGAAGTTTAAAGGAAAGGTGATTACCTGTAGGCTCTTATTTCTGAATCTTCAACCTTTTACACCCATTTTATCTTGAAGGACACTGCTAAAGTGACCAAATGTCTTTTTAAGCTATGGAACAGAAACTGGACTCCGCTTCATTTACACACACTGATATTCTGCACATGCCGGAGTCTGGACCTCTCCCACCACAAATTCAATACAACACAACACACCACCCAAACAGAACATTCACCGTTCTAATCAGCCATGAAAAACAAATCGCACAACTTTTATTCCCCCCCATCTGAAACATCAAGTACAGTAATAAAACAAGGCTTTAGGGATAACACATCAACCATATATATATATGTGTGTGTGTGTGTGTGTGTGTGTATATCTGGTCTTCTTTGGCTATGTAAACCATAACTGTGTCTAACTATTTAGCATGAGAAAGCATCTTTCTTTATATCATTCAGGAGAACAAAAGTTTAAAAGCCAATGCTTAGACAACTCATTCATCCACTCAAACGCTAAAAGAAAAAACCACCAAACTACCAGAAGACTTCATGCAGAGGGAATTCCCCTGAAGACACCATGACACACTCTCACTCTCTCTCTCTCTCTCTCTCTCTCTTTCATAGCACACTGCTCCGTAACACACAGACAAGCTTTAAAAGCGTATCCCATGCGCCGTGTGGCGGCGATGCTGAAAGCGAAAGCGATATGTCAGATTAGCATGACAAAACTCACCGAGGGGAGCAGGGCACTCAAAGCGTGGCCAGTCCCTCCGTCCGGCGATCCTGCAGAAGAGCGAGAAAAAAAAAAAACAGTCAGAGAGAAGAAGAAGAAGAAGAAGAAGAAGAAAACACAGGCGGCAGTGAAAACCGGGAGAAAAGAGAGGAGGGGAGTGAACAGCCCGTGCATGCAGAGAAACAGATCAGGGAGGAAAAAAAAAAAAGAAAAAAGAAAGAAAGACAGATCAGGGAAACGTAAGCGTGAATACAGTGGAGGGTGGGAAGAGGAGAGGAAACGGGTGTAAGATGAAAATAAAACAAAACTGTTTTGCTTTTCTCCTCCTTTAACAGAGGGAAATCACAGATCCTTTTTTTTTCTCTGAGGACACAGTGGAGTTAGCGTTCAAGTTTTGTCTTTTTGTTTCCAGTTTTAATTGATATGCATGCAAATCTTTCTCGACTTGCTAAATCGTACTGATATTTGACAACGACAGCAATGTGATATCGGACACAGTCTCTCCGAACATTAACACTGGTCCCAGCACCAAAAAAGCAGAAAACACTGGTTCCAGTCCAAAAAGCCCATCTCTCATCTGACACTGTCAGTCAGCGTTGCAAAAAGCCGCTGCCTCTGTTTTCATACGGAGGACTGTGGTGGGGCACTGCCTGGTGTGCAGATATGAGGATGTTTAAATATGTATGTGCACGTTTTAACACCTATTTTCTTATATTTTCTTTTTGTGTGTCTGTATTGGTGTTTTTGTGTGTGTGTGTGTGTGTGTGTGTGTGTGTGTGAGCTTGTTTCTACGTGTGTTTGTGTGTGTGTATGTGTGTGTGTGAGCTTGTTTCTACATATGTGTGTGTGTGTGTGTGTGTGTGTGTGTGTGTGTGTGTGTGTGTATGTGAGAGCGTGTGTGTGTGAGCTTGTTTCTATGTGTGTGTGTGTGTGTGTGTGTGTGTGTGTGAGAGCGTGTGTGTGTGTGTGAGCTTGTTTCTACGTATGTGTTAAACGTGTGTGTGTGTGTGTGTGTCTCTGCAGCAGGCATATGGCTTTATTAATGTGCTCTCTGTCAGATCAGTTGCTCTGTCAGATCAGTCTGTCTCAGATGCCTCTCTTCACGTCACCACGGCAAGAAACCACGCTGCATCACTGACACCAACAATCTGCAGATCCACACGCTGTCTGTGAATCACCTCTCTCTGTCTCTCTCTCTCCCTCTCTCTCTCTCTCACTCTCTCACACACACACACACACACACGCTTACAATCTCTCTCTCTCTGTCTCTCTCTCTCTCACACACACACACACACACACACACACACACACATACACACACACACTTACAATCTCTCTCTCTCTCTGTTTCTCTCTCTCCCTCTCTCTCTCTCACACACACACACTTACAATTTCTCTCTCTCTCTCCCTCCACCAGTGACAACGCAGACCTCTCAAAATCCTTCCTGTAGAAAAAGCTGTGAAATGCTGCTGGTTTTATCACTCTCTGCCTGAACCCAGTCTCCAGTGCTTTTCCATCCTTTCCTGCTTTCCTCCCCGTAACCCCCCCGTACCCCCCGCACCCCCCCCCTTCCCTCGTCTGCATAAACGGCTTTCCTTCCCGGTCCGGATCGTGCCGCCTGTGCTCTCTCCCGAGCGACTTCAAAAGCGTCCCGCTGAGCTTCCGCGCGGGATTACAGGCATCGTCCGGAGGTCAAGGCACAAAGGGAAGAGGAGCATCTTGGAAACGTTTGTGAAGCAAAAAAAATAAAAATAAATAAATAATTGTCTTGATGGGAAGGACGTGTCACATGCGCAAATCCACTGCAAAAGGCGCTTACACTAACAATGAACAAACACCCCTGCATCGCTTGTTGTGTATGAATATAGCCATGTAGAGCCCCCCCCCCCCCCCCCACCCCCCCACCCCTCTGATTATAACACAAACACACAAAGCGCTGTGAGCCGTCGCTAAGCGATGCTCTCTAAGGCTGACTGAACCTCTCTTCTCCGTCACTCTCACTTAGACTCTCTCTCTCTCCACATGCAGAATTTATCGTTTTTATATCACGTCTGCAGCCATGCTCCTCTCTCTCCTCACTTCCTGCCATGTTAAACGGATCGCTTTCAAAGATTCAGCAAAGATGACCCCACCCCCCAAAAAATTCTCCCCCTTCACCCCAAAATACAGGTCTTTTTGAAAAGAGAACTATACATAGTGACTTGGTCAACAAACCATTTGCCTCTCTTGTGCTAACTTGTTTATCTGGAATTCTCTACCACATGTGGAGATCTAAATAAATAATGATATAAATGTCTGTAGAAACACGCTGTGTAGTAAGTGAATTTACTGCACTGTAAATTCTGTTTGAATGTAAGTGACTGCTGAGGGTAAAGGCAGACAAAGCCAGTAGACCATACAGGAATACAGAAGGTACAGTTTGCCTCTGACCTCTAGCTTGGCCACACTCTTCCATGGCGTGAGTTTTTTTTTCTTTTTTTTTTTTCTTGTGAGTCCACGAGGAACAAAACTTTAGTTTTAATAGTTGACCTTAGAGCACAACTCCAAAAGTAGGTTTCTCATATTATAACCTTAAAATGTATCCCTATTCCTTCACTGTTTTATCTCTCTCTATACATCCCAAATCCTCAGAGCCTCTCTTTCTCTCTCTCTCTCTCTCTCTCTCTCTCTCTCTCTTTTGCTGTGTGTGTGTGTGTCTGTGGGTGAGCACAGTGTGACTGGCCACTGTGTGTGTGTGTGTGTGTATCTCCCTCCTGCTCCCAGAGCATGTCCAATTAGAAGAAGGTCGGCGGAGTCTTTGGAGCGGTAGCCACTTATTCTGTTACCGCTGGGCGATCCGTCACGCTTGGCTGTGGCTTTCTTTATTTTATTCTTCCTCCCAAAGGGCAGTGGCTAACTCCATCACCAGGACAAATGACCCATCACTGCCACTATTCATCAACCGCCAACCAATCACTTGGCCTGGCCTGGCCTGGCCTCACCACCCTCCCCTCCACTGTCCGGAACAATGAGCCAAAACACTCACAAACACCCCACCAAACCTGCCCTGCGTGTGTGTGTGTGAGAGAGAGAGAGAAAGATAGAAGAAGGGAGGGAGGGAGGGAGAGAGAGAGAGAGAGAGAGAGAGAGAGACAGAGAGAGAGAACACGCAACACTCAAAATTTACTGGGCTACTCAACTCCTTTATAAATCTGTATAACACGTACCACAGGAAGCACACCCACATCAGTGAGGTCACTCTCGCATGCATGCACGCACGCATGTGTGCGCACACACACACACATACACAGCAGAAAGAGATAGATAGAGGGAGAGAGAGAGAGAGAGAGAGAGAGTTCAGAACAGTCCAGATCTCTTATCTCCTGAATAGCGTAAGCATATTTTGTGGTCCTTCAGAGGCTTGTCTTCTCTTTCCTTTCCTGTTCTGAGTTGTTTTCTGTTTTCTGTTTTCTGTTTTGTTTTCATTTTTTGGCCATTATCCTCGGGCTGACACACTTTCCACTCCTCCCCCTGGAGCAGACCCACTCTGTTCTTACATAAGTGATGAGCAGGAGCACACGGGGGAGCAGTGTGATGGAGCCAGAGGATAATGCATGTCCTACATAAGATACTGGACAGGTTCTACCCCACCAACACACCAACTTAACTCAACTTATGTTTATTAAGGCTGAGAGTCAGAATGCATTGTATGGAGGAATTCAATGTTGAAATGAGGCACGGAAACAAGACAGCTGCCAAAATTTAAAAAAAAAAACAACCAACCAAAACAAAAACAAAAAAAACTATGATTTTAACTCTGACAGACGGTCTTTCATCTTTTCATCTTTCATCACATGTAGCTTTTTAAGACATCATGAAAACCATTTAAAACAACAGCACTAGCACACTCCTCCCCCTCTGCCTTTAATTCAAGAGCAATTAAAGGATCACACACGCACACACACACACACACACACATATATATATATATATATATATGTAGATATATAGATATAGATATATATTACATATAAGTTTGTCCTCAAAAAAAGCACACACACATACACACACACAAAAACATATGGGGCCATTACTCATTAGATTCTGTTTTGCCAATGCAGTTTCCATGGCAACCCTAGAACAGTGGACTTGCTGGGGATTCTGTTTCTTTTCCATAGAAGCGACTAACATTCCAGCGTCCATAGCCTTGAGCAACGTTGGTTTGAACTTTGACTCAGGGACTCCAAATGTGTTTGGAGGGAGGGGGGGTGTGCACAAAATGATCAGAGTCAATACATCTTTCCACCCCAATCAGACGGTGAGACCTCCAGTAAAATGTCCAATGACTTGTTCTAAACAGCCTCTTGTAGAAACTTACAAATGCACAACTTCCCCACTGCACAAAGACACCAAGCTTTGTCTTTTGATTGTTTGGTGGTGTAAGTGACTCAGCGTGAGTGATTCAAATCAATTCCGTTCAGTTCAATTCAATTCAATTCAATTCAATTACCATTTGATATAATTGGCAAAACCAGAATACACTGAAGCAGCTGCAAAACACAAAGGTTCATGGCTGCACATGTGCTGGCTATTCCATTAGCGGCACATTATCTCTATAGCTCTCTCAGATGAACAGGCCCGACGCCCCAACTGGGCGGGGTCAGTTTTACACGGGGAGGTGGAGAAGAGTAAAGACTCTTATGTCATCTCATCTGTGATTTTAATTTTGTCCAAATCTGTCAGGTCAGTAACTTTTATCGACTTTTTAAAGTCTGCACGTTCCCATGCCTGTAAAGATGAAGGCGTCTTTGACCTGCTATAAAACGCCCTGTAAAAAAAAAAAAAATCACTCCAGGTTATAGCAATCCTGCATGAGTCAACCTGCTGATAAATATTTCATGATTTCCTGTGGGAGAGGTGTTTTTTTCAGCGCTTTCCCTCTGGCTTCTTTTCAGTAAGGAGGCGCTCGAAGAAGCCTTCTCTCATCTTCTCTGCGGCCAAAGTCCGGGCCGACGACCTCTAGCCTACCCCAGGTGGACGTATGAGAGGACAGCGGCACACAGTAAAAGGCAGAAGAGGCTTCAGAGTGCTCGTCAGAGGGGCAAAGCCTGCAGCTCTGTGCTCTCCTGTTCTGAGCAGCAGAAGCTCCTCATGATGCACGGAACCTTTTCCGAGTGACGACGATGTAGAAATGGAGAGGATGCTCCGATCCCCCGATCATTTACACACACAGATCTCTTATCACGTGCCGATTGTTCATAAACGTCGCAGACGGCCTGGGAGAACAGTTTAATTACAGACATCTGTCCTGAAAACGTAGCCCGTCTGAATGGCTGACTTAAGCTACCCTGAATGACCGTTCCAGCTGCGGTCTGAGCTGAAAATACAGGGAATACAGTGAATCACAGTTTGGGCTAAAGCAAAACTTTCCCTCCAATGTGAGGGAATAATTTATGAGCGGAGTTGCTGTCAGTGGCGGATCGGGCAGCAGAGGCTGGAGGAGAGGCCAGCGGCCACAGAAGATCTGTATGTGTGTAGCAGATCATTGGGCCTGTCAGAATACTGGGCCTGAGTGGTTCTGGTGCTGCTTGCCTCACAGACACGCTTCAGTGATCCTTTGAAACCACGCTGCACAAAGTTCAAAGGTTTTGTGAATAATTGCTCTCGGATTTCCCTCATTATACATAAATATATACATAGTTACTTTGTTTTCTTTCAGTTAGTGTATTGAAAACATGTGTTTTTTGTTTTTTTTTTTGTATGTAAAATCTAATGGAAAGAGTGAAAGGCATAACTAAGGAAACAGAAATTCATCCAGGAGAAACCTTGCGGGAGGCAGAGACCAGAATTCTGTGAGAAGTGAAACTGTTTTGCAGTAAAGACAAAACTGGTTGGGGGGGGGGGGGGGTGGGTTCTTTTACCCTCACTCAGCAGCCTGATGGCCAACGAGCGTGTCGTATCAATCAGTTTTCCAGCGTCAAGGCACCATGCCGTTAAAAAAAAAAAAAAACTGAGGTGCCAACTCCAGCTCTGTCAGAATTGATTTATTAAAATTCCTCCCTGACAGAATTAACAAAGGGGCTTCGCAGTGGCTCACTGATCCCGAGCCATAAATAACATATGCACAGAGAAGTCGTGCGAAGCCAAAATATGACAGAACTCTTATAGATATTAATATTTTCTTTCCCTGTCATTGGTTGTTTATTTACCGTCGTTCCTTTCGACTGGGTTTCGGTATTGTGGCGATCCATCCTCGCTGTTCTACCTTTCTGATCGTCAGCTGGGTGGCGTAACGGTTCTGGCCGCCGATTCTGATTGGTCCGCAAGGAACAGCACACGCTTATCTTGCCTGGACAGCCAGGATTAGAGGAGGAACATTGTGGGGATGGGACCAACACCCTCCCTGCCTTTCACTCCCCAAGGGTCAACCAGTGAATGTGGTGAACCAGCCAGGAGCAGTCTGTAACAGGGTTGACCTTTTTCCCTCCGCTTTCCCCACACGTCTTTCAGTTCCGTTCAAGGCAGAGTTTTACATTTTGACAACACAGACGCAGAGTTCATGACCTCTCTACCACAGTATGTTAGAGTGGAAAACCCAGTGAAACCAGTTGATGTACACTCCAGTTCCCATTGTTTTTCCATGCTGAGGAGGTTCTTGCCTGCCCAGGACCAAATAGTCCTGATCAAAGATCCGAATACGTGAATGAGCTGTGTTTTCAAAAGACCTTTGTGTGGTTGCTTGGTGTGGGCACTCAGTCAGGGCCACAGGATAATGAACGTGATCTGTTTATATCCAGAAAAGCAACGCGTACCTACCAAAGCTTGACAAGCATACAAACATCAACCCAAGATCCACCAAGATCCTAAAACCATCACACGTCATATGTTTAATAGTACACCGACATATTCAAAAGTTAAAACAATACATAAACCGCGAGCAACTGATATATATATTTGTTATTACGTTTCAGTGCAAGGTCACCCCAGCATGGCAAACAAATTCTGATGGATTCTATTGGAAGAAGCAGTGGTGGTGTGGGTGAGGGTGGGGTGTTGTGTGTGTGCAGAAAAACTATTTAATGTCCTCATTCAAATTGAAAAGAACTCACCGGTATATCCAAAATCCAATCCAATTGCAATTGTGTTGGGTAAATAAGGATGGATTGTTTGTCTGTTTGGCCTACCAGCTGTGAAGATCCTCAGGCTAAATGTAAAGTGACAGGTGGCTCTTTCTGACTGGAGCGGGTCTACGGCTGGAGCTTAATGAGGCTGCAGCGAGCAGTCACCTGAATGAAGAGAGGCTTCCAAAGGTTGAGTGGAAGGACAAGCAGCATCCTCTCTGCTATTCCAACACGCCTCCATCTGCAGCTCCAGCTCCACGTGTCTCTGCCAGCAGTTTGGAAATCGAAAGGCGAGATGGGACACACGGGTGGCTTTGTCTCGGATCGGAGTGTAAGTCAGCACCCCCCCCCCCATCCCCCCCGTCATAGTAATATAGCATGTTTTATTATTCTCCAGCAATGACTGTACCTTGCTATCATTTGGAAGATTTATTAAAGTTACGTATCATGTTTTCATAAATATTTATTGAAATACTTATTCATAAATATGTACTTATTTAGTATTTGGTTAAGTTAAAAGCAAAACAGTTACAGGCTAAATCAACCCTCCTTTTCTCCCAGACCACATAAACCATACATGCTGGGAACATTGGTTCCTCTGCCTGTTAAACATTGCTATCTTTCAAAGCTCATACTTCCTTTTACCCTCGGATTGGCACCTTGAGTGAAAGGTTGAACAAAAGGAGAGAGAGAGAGAGAGAGAGAGAGAGAGAGAGAGAGAGAGAGAGAGAGAGAGAGAGAGAGAGATTTGGGTGGGGTGGGGTGGGGTAATGATCCACCCCTCTGTCAATATCTTCGGGTGCCAGCCTGCCTCCCCTTGGGTAAGAACGTGGACATCAAACCTGCTGCTGACGCAACACTTTTCCCCAGCGCACTCGTCTGTGCCCAACATCAATACATCGAGCTTCTCTATCAACTGTACCCCTGCTGCTGCCGACAGACTGATGCAATGCCCCTGTACACGGTTCACAACCTGTCTCACATAGCTTAATTGCTCAATTCAGTGCAATAGCTTGTTGAGAAGAACGTAAAAAGAAAGAAAGGAATCCGCGCGGTAATTAAAACATCGCCTTTGAGACGGTGTAACGTTAACCGCTATCGTCAGTCGTCTTTTGATGATAGCATCTACAGACGTTGGCGACGCTGCTCCTTCTCTGTTTTTTTCTTTAAAAAAAAAGCGAACGCGATTTTAGAATCTGTAAATCTCGATGATTAAATGAAGTTTGAAGGTCGGGATGGGATTTGACAGACTGCCACTCACGTTCAGATTTCACAACCTTCCTTCCCATTGTGTCATCCACACTCCATATCCATCTTCTCTGTTCTGTTCTTTTCTTTTCTTCGCTTCTCTTTTTTTTTCTTTTCTTTTTTTAGACCAGACATCGTATCAGAAGATCCTCTCTGCTACAAAGCTGTGGATCCTGTTCGCTCAAAGGGATTTTCCCATTGTGCAAACGCTTTTGTTCAAAACTGCTCATGTTTGGAACACCAGTATAAGCTAAGGGGTTGCTAGAGACAATGGACAATACTGTATACCCCAAGAACGTTCCTTACAGAATATACTGGTTCCTTACAGAATATACTGGTTCCTTACAGAATATACTGGTTCCCTGATTACTGGTTTAAAAAATGAGTTCAGTAGTTAATCTACGAAGGCACAGTTGTAGGTTTGTTTTATAGGTGCTTATTTTACTGGTTTAGAAGCATATATCCAACAGTAAACATTTTGTATTGAGTCCTTACACAACAAACATCCCACACAATCCCAAGGGCCTACAGACTATGGATAAAAGAAAAAAAAAAATCCTGGATGAAACTAATTAAATCTACAAGAGGCTTCAGCGTGTGTGTGTGTGTGTGTGTGTGTGTGTATGAGGGAGGTGTTCTTGACCATGACCACTGTGTGTCTTTGAGTGTGTGTGTGTGTGTGTTTGTGTGTGTATGTGTATATGGGTAAGAGGGAGTCCCTCCTAAACGGCCAGTGTGTGTTCATGTGGAAGAGGGTGGCCTGCTTGATCATCAGCTCTGTGTGTGTGTGTGTGTGTGCGTGCGTGCGTGTGTACGGGCGCGTGCGCATACGTGTGTGTTTGGGAGGGAAACGCGGTGGCTGTGCTCTGAGGGTACAGGGGCCATCGATCTCCTTCTGCCATTAGATACAAAGACGTCAAGGCAGATTACTCTTATAGTGCTGCCGTGTGCAGGTCAAGTGTTTCGCTGGTCAACAATAATCAGAAGCACGCAGGGCAGAGCGATGATGTGACTCCGTCTGCCTGATGAATAACAGTGTGGCACTGCAGGCACAGGCACAGGGAGGGAGGGAGGGAGGGAGGGAGGGAGAGAGAGAGAGAGAGAGAGAGGGAGGGAGGGAGGGAGAATTAGAATGGAAAGGCTGGCAAAGCAGAGAAACGGGTTAATGACGGACTTTGGTGCCAAAGCACTAAATGATTTTGTGCTGAAAACAGGGGACGTGATTCGAGGGCAAGTTAAAACAGATGAGGTGCCAACCTCGGCGTTTTAACGGAGCGGGCAAGGTCTCAAAAAAAAACAAAAAAAACCCGGCAAACACACCAAACGATCCAGGACTCTCTCTCTCTCTCTCTCTCTCTCTCTCTCTCCGCAGGAATCACTCACTTATATTTTCTTTTCACCTCTGTGGCCCACAGCTCCCTTCATCACCCTGGCCAAATAATTCAGTAGTAACACAGCTCGTTCATCAAACAAACTGGAGAGTGTCAAAACCTCTCCAAACCCCAGACACACAACACGATTTCTCCTCCCTACCATTTCATTCACACACCCCTTTATTTCATTATAATAATAATAATAATAATAATAAACAACTGTTTACATTTTGCCTCTTGATTTTTCGGTTGTTGAAGACACATCTGTAGCGGACACTGTCTCTGCTTATGAAAATTTGAAGATCCAGTGTTTTCAAGATTGCCATCTTGCTAACCAAATGCTATTATTTAAATCACACTGCAAGCATCAAAAGTTTGGGGAATGTTCTGGACAGGTCTATGCTGGAAAAAAAACGAATACCGAAGTCTGTCGTGCTATACCGTAGCACTGTCGATTCAGAATCCAGAGCCGGCATGTCTTATACGTTCACCCATAAATGCCGATTTAGGTTTATCGTTCTTGAAACTGAACAATTCGTGCGTTCGTTTTCTCTTTCAGGCAATTTGTGAAGGTGAAGCCTAACTCAGCAGTACGTGATTGATTGTCCGCTGGCCGTAGGAGGGGAGAGGGAGGAGAAAGGGATAAATTAGTGAAATGACATGATGGAGGCAGAAAGATATGAACAGAACGTGGACACTCATAAACTTTCTGCCCGTGACAGCAGCACAGATGAACTTCTCCTACAGAGGCAGGAGTGACACAACAACCCAGAAAAAACTCGTGTGTGTCGGTTCCAGCGATGGCTAGTTCCAGGACTGGACTGTATGCTCGCTTTGCTCCCAACCTACCTCTAAACACCACCAGAGGAGGTGTCTACTTTATCCTACAAGTCTTAGTGCGACCTCTGCATCCCTGCATCCACCGGAGCCGAAGTTGTTCTGAAACGATCGAAAGGAACAGCCTGTCTAATTTGTTGCCTCGTGTCAAACATCTTCCAGAAAAGGGCTGAAGAACGTTCTGAACTGACTCAGAGATTTCTCATACTCTCATACGAGTCTTGAACAAAGAAAAAAAATGTTTAAAAAAAGAAGAAGTGAGAGCAGCATCAGTGTTGTAATGATGATTTTATATTGATTTTAATTTGTCAACGTTAAGCAGAACAGAGCAGATGGATCTGCAGCCTTCAGCACATCATCAGTGCTGCTACAATAAACTTTAAGTCTGGAGATTAGTATTACATACACTGTCCATATGTTACCGTGAAAATGAGCGTCCAGCTTTCAGATAAGTGAAGTCTCTCAGATCAGGAAGACAGGTTTTATATTCAGCTGACAATAACAGCTATCACATACCAAAGCACCAGCTTTTCTCTCCTTGGCCTGCCTCCAGAGAGAGAAAATATGCTCACTTGAATCACTTCTGAAGGATGGAATGCTGTCCCCGGCTTTGGGGAAATCAGGTTTTCCCTTGCCTTATCTTTAATGTTACTGTATATTTGTCAAAAATAAATAAATAAAATAAAATAAAACAACTCTCGGTCTGGACTCTAATGGAAGTCTCTGGTTGGTATTTGGATTTGCAAAGGTGTGCTTACTGGTGTATGTCTCTGTGTGTGTGTGTGTGTGTGTGTGTGTGTGTCTGTGTGTGTCTCTGTGTTTGGTTGTGTTGCTCAAATCTAATTTTGTCCTTTCAGTATAACACTGTGCTACTTCAGAATGTTCTGGAAATAATCTAGACAGGCAGCTGAATGAGACACCAATTTAAATACAGCACAAAGAGAAAGAAACAGAGAGAGAGAGAGAGAGAGAGAGAGAGAGAGAGAGAGAGAGAGAATCCGAGCCAAATAAAAGGTGGAGTTTCAAATGGATGGAAATCAAAGAATAGTTTATTGTGAGGAGCTCAGCAGGAGTGTTTTTTCATCTCTTGTGGTCAAAAAATATCTCAAATTGCCCATTAATTAGCAACATTTCACAGACAGCATTTGTAGCGTCAAAACAAGTGTATATTTTTTGGACAGTGTTCATTAGGCAGCACCCACATCTGAGAGACTAAAATCTATTTTTTTTTTTTTTTAAGTTCTTTTAGGGTTGGGGGAGCAGAGGCTGAAACTCTCTCCTTTTGGCTTTGTTTCTTTTTTGTGTTGGAGGGGGGGGGCTTCAGTTATGTTGGTCATTATGTTGGAACATAAATAATTGGAAAGGAACAGCCAATAATTCACACAGCACAAGACACAACACATTCCCTGTGCTCTGGATCACACACACACACACACACACACACACACACACTAACACACGCACACTTGTCCAGGCCTTTATTTTGCTTTTCCTGACAGCTGCTCATTCCCAGGAATCTGAAATGATGCAGTTGGTTAGTGACTTTAATGTTTCCGAGATCAGGAGAAGTCCCTCCATTTCTTTCCCCTTAAGACAGCAAAGGAGACCTCCTGGAGTAAATCGTGCAGCTATCTTGAAAACAGAGAGAGAGCGAGACAGAGAGAGAGAGAGAGAGAGAGAGAGACTAAGAAAGAGAGAGAGAGAGAGCGTGAGCGAGTTCAGTGATGTAGTACTTATTGAATCTGGGAGACTATCACCTCAACCCTGAGTCTTTGCAGCTGTCGGCATTTCTCCATCTATTCCTGCGAGAGCGAAACGGCGGCTGTGTTAGAGAGACGGGCTTCGACAGCGTTGATATTATTATGAAGTGGTTTCCAAGAAGAGCGACTTTCAGCGAAGAAACAGACAGAGCCAGGGATAGAGCAGAAGAGTGGCGTTGAACAGACAGTGAAACGTCACTGATATTAAACAGTACATCCTTGTTTTCAGCCAGCTAAAAACCAAAGCCATCAGACGTAGAATTTATCCGTTAATAGTTCTTAAACATTTCTCCGTGACCGAAAAAAAACGCTATGTCTCTTTCAAGAGCATAAAATCCTTAATCCAAGTCGTTTTGACAGATTAAAAAACCAAAGTAGAAGGACAGGGGGACACTGAGGATTCTGAGACGTCGGTCTTATTGATTAAATGTAACTGGGTCTACTGGCACTCCGTCTATTACTGGGTGTTCATCTGCATCCCCCTAAGATTTTGGTTTACCAGTATCATCCAGACTGGAAGTCTCTCCCCCCCCCCCCCCCCCCACGCCCAAAATTCCTGCTAATATCAGCCAGGCAGACACTCTGAGTTTTCCTTCATCCACACATCTTCACTCGTGACTCTGATCAAACATAGGGCAAGAGAAGCGACTCAGTCAGGCAGCAACGAAAAACACCTGGAGACGAAGCACATCGTTTTGGTTGCTTTTTGTGCCAACTTTCAACTCACCTCACAGTTTTCCCAAACTGCTCGAGGCCCATACCGTTTTTTTTTTTTTCCCCAGTCTACCCTGAAGTCATTTCTATCCGAAACAAAAAGTTAAACCACTTTTTGCAATTTAAACCTCACCACGACGGAACAATCGTCTGTCCCTCATCACGCCGCGGGGGGAACAAACAGGAGGGGGGAGCACATGCAGCCCCACGGCTGAGACAGAAGGAGGAGTCAGTATTCCAATGGGGGGTGCTGGGTTTCCCAAACGAGCGATTACTCATGGAGGAGCGCTTGTCAGAGCTAATGATCCTCACCACAACTCTGATGAGAGAGGAGCAGCGTGGAGGTTGTGTGGGAAGACTGGTTTTTCTTTTCTCTCTCTTTTCTTTTTTTTTTTGTATATTTTTTTTTTGGACCGGGCCGCTGGGCCTGTGGGAGTCCGGTTCCTGATTCCACGTGGGAGGTTTGCCATGGGAGCACGCTGTGTAATTCAGCTGGGCTCCGTGGGAGCGGCTGCGCCGCGCCGTGCCGGGCTGGGCCGGAACCAGCGCCGCTGCCTCCGCTGCTGTCTTTCATTTTTCTTCTCTCTCTCTCTCTCTCTCTCTCTCTCTCTCTCTTCACTCCAACCCAGTCAAGCCTCTGAATGCATGTCAATATGACACGCGTGTAGAAAAGGCTGTTTGTGCAGATACCAGCGGATGAAGCTGAAAGTGGGCAGTTGGAGAGAGAGAGGGAGAGAGAGGTGGAGAGAGAGAAAGAGAGAGAAAGAGAGTGAGGTGAGGAGAGATAGGGGGGGGGAGAGAGAGAGAAAGAGAGTGAGGTGAGGAGAGATGGGGGGGGGGAGAGAGATAGAGGGGGGGAGAGAGAGAGAGAGAGAGAGAGGGGTGAGGAGAGATGGGGGGAGAGAGAGAGAGAGAGGTGGGGAGAGAGAGAGAGAGAGAGAGAGCCAGGGCAAGGCTCGCATACCAAACTGGGTCAGGTTGGTTTAGTTTGATTAGAGAGCAGTGGGTGGCTACAGGCAGTCCTCCAAAAGAATCACTTCTGTGAGCTCTCTCCTTCTCCAGGGCTCTCCCCCTCCATCCATCCACCCTTTCTCTCACCCTCTCTCTCTCTCTCCCTCCCTGCTGAGGTGTAGCTAAAGAATCCTGTTATGTGTAGTGCTTCAAAGCGATGCATGCTGCCTAACCCTTTTCCAGCAAAGCTGGACTCGTGGACTGAATACATAGCGGCTACATTTTTGCTCCGTCACCTCAGTGCTTCAGAAACTAAGCGCTCTGTGTGGATGTGTGTGTGTGTGTGTGTGTGGGCTTGCGTGCGTGCATGCGTGCGTGTGTGTGTGTATATGTGTCAGCATGTGACCTTTGACCCCGATCACTGAGATTGTTTATTAAACCCAAGCATCACACGAGCCTTTGGAAACAACGGGAATCACATCCTGTCTGTCTGTCAGACGGGCGGATGAAGTTCCCGCGTCGGACGAGCGGAGGCAGAGAACTGACAAGCTTACGGGACAAAAAAAATAGAAAAATAATCAGTGAATAAAGGCGGGAGAATCTAGCTGTAATCTGATTAGCGTGTTTGCTGAGTGCATCACATTGTGATTCTGCGCTGACAAGAAGAAGTACGCGGGGAAATATTTATAAACATCCCTTTTCCCTGTAAATCAGACGGAAATGATCCGACTGCTAAACTCATCTGGGGGTACGCCAGGGCCTCTTTCAAATCCAACTCGGAAGCGGGATTACTGCACTGAAACATGTCAAACGGATCAGAAGGACCGAGGAGGAGTCTGTTCTAGAAGATTCCATGATGTCTGAGAGGCACTGACATTGTTAGCTTTTGGAAATTAATATGAAACTCAATTAAATATGTTAAGAATCCCGATCAGGGATTATGATACTGTTACTTTACTCAGCTAAAAACCCAGTTACCCCACACACAATGCATGCTTAACAGTCATACTGGGGTTGAGGTGCAAATTCAAATAAATAAATAAAAAATAGACTACATTGGTTACACTAAAATTGAAATGTGATACACAAACATACACACTCACACACTCACATACACATACACATACACATATAGAGGAAGAGAATAAGACAGTCCTCTGTCTCTTTAACCTGGCTGTGGTATTTAAGGTATTTAAATATATCACAGTACATCACATACCCCGGGCTAACCTATGGAAATGCATGCCTTTTATTTGGATTTGGATGTACTCTCTTATCTCAAGTCCAGTGTCTGCTACACTCAGCTTTAACACGCCCAGCATGATACAGACGACATCGAGTTTCTGTGTGAAAGAAGGAAGACTAGTCACTTTAATTGAGAGGGGGGAACGGTGGTGGGGGGGTTGGGGGGTGAAAAAGAGGGGGCATCCAGTCCCAGGGGCTGAGGAGGCACGGGTCTGTGGAGGAATTGGGGGGGGGGGGGGGGGTTGTAGTGTGTGTGTGTGTGTTTGTATGTGTGTATGTGTGTGTGTGTGTGGGGGGGGGTGCTCTTCCAGCTTCTCACTGAATGATTGGAGCGATTAGCACTGTGGGCTAAGGTGGGTTTGGGCTGCGTTTTGAAGAATGACCACGGCCCTCGCCTATTGATGTGTCACAATGATTGAGTGTCGGAGCAGGTACAGCGTAATAGCTTCATCAGCTTCAGTCCTGCTGCGTACCCACAATTTCACCCCCACCCCCCCCATCTCCAACCCCTCCCCTCCACGGACAGCTTTCCCAATCACTAAACCTTCAAAAAAAAAAAAAAATCAACCAAATTAAACAAAGTTGTTGGCCAACTTAACTTCAGATCCACCCCCCCCCCCTTCCCTTTAGCCTGGCCCATCCCTTTCCCTCTCGTTCCATTATCTTCCTACTTCTCTTCCGTTGTTCCCTCGCTCTTTCCCAAACTCCTCTTTATCCTCTTCCTACAAGGCCACCCCACTCAGCCAGCTCTTTCATGTCCTAACAAGCCAATTAAGCCGTTTGATTCACTCTCTGCTCTACCCCCACCCCCCCCCCCCCTTTCTTTCTTTCCCTCTTTCTTTCTTTCTTGTTGTTTTTCTTGGCCCCGTTTTCTGCTCGTCTCTGCAAAATTCCTCGTTAATTCTCTACCTTGACTGGTTTATTTTTCCCGATCTCGTCTCTGTCATTTAGCTCTGTGCAACAGGTATTGTGAGAAAATTCAGTAACCAGTGCTCTGTCTGGTTACAAAAACAAAATACAAATACAAAAAAGCACAAATACATTCACCGGCACTTGAGGTTCATGTGAGTGGCGAAACTGTAGGGTTTAAATACAGTAACAAGTCCAGGCTGCTGCTAACACACTGGAGGAACTGGGAGTGTGACGGATCCTTGGAATGATCCATGGAATTTGGTTGACACTCATAAGCATAGCTGTTTGTTGTTATTACCTCAGTGCTCATGCCTCTCTAGAGCAACCTGAGGTTGAAGTGTCTTACTGAGGGAAATCTCATCGGCAAAAACAATCGTGCTCTGAATTTGAGCCCTCAGTTCTCCCTTGCCACAACACTGACACCACCTTAGTAACAGAATCAGAACCGGCTGAATTCAAAATTGGGTCATGATCGACGGTCCAATTGTGTCTCTCTCTTACTCTGGCTATATCTGGCCAAAAATATTTATGATTTCAAACGAGGACTTGTACACACGCACGATGAACAAGAGTTCACACCACCATCAGTTTCTACTTCCCTTCTTAAATATCTATCCCCATGAGGAACTTGGCTAAAATCTCAATTTATGACACATTCAATATCCATATGCTCTTGCAGAAAGGTAGTGTTCCAGGGGGAGAATTAGACAGCCTTGTTTTAAAAACATTTTAACCTGGGATGATCCCTACCTGGGATGCCGCTGGGTTCAAACATTGTTCTACTTACTTTGTTTCTAAATTGTTTTTTTTTTCCCTCCTAAAATAACAGGACTAGCAGTCTGCGACACAAGACAAACAGAAACAAGAGAAAAAGAATTTTTATTTCTGGAATTAAAGTTTGAGAACTATTATTAGTGTAAACAATGTCGCCCGTATTTGAACAGACCCAGAGAGTGGAAAAAGTATTTTAAAACCTGTAGGAAATATTTCATGAATAATCAACTGATCTGCGTGTAGCAATCACGCTCTTAGAGATATGATGTACTTTACACTAGAGAGTGTTCCTGATTATGTTAAGTTTTAGAGTTTTACACTATAGAGTGTTACTGACATGATGTACAACTATAGTTGTAACTACGCCTTAACCACCTCACATGCGACAATTTCACAATGTTAAATGTCTCATATGACATTTGTACAATTCTTGACAACAGAGCAGTACAGCTAAAGCTATATACTGTGGTAGAACATAAAATAAAACTCAGTAGGCATTTATAAGAGTAAAATAATAAGTAATTATATAGTTATTATACTTTAATAATGCTTTTAAAAAATATATAGACAATCTATTTCACTTGATACACAATTAAATTCTTGATCAATAATAATTTTCTAAAAAATAAATAAACAAATAAAACTCTCAGATAGTGAGGTGGGGAATACATTTGCACTCCTGTCCAGTAATTACAGTGGACCAGATGTAACCCCGCGCTATTCTCTTCCCGTCGCCGTGACGATGACGGCTCTCATTAGAATATAGAGTCGTTTGCTATCTGACTTCTCTCTATTTTCATACAGTCTGCGACCGCACCTGATATTTTATCACACAGAAACAAGGACAAATGATATCAGAGAACTTTAGCGACGTGTTTTCATCATTCTCCTAAAAAAAAATATTCAATGCAACAAATCACCTTCTAACAAAGACACACAACTTAACCAGGGCAACAGGGCTTTTGCTATTTATTCTCTTTAATTCTGTGTATTTGTCAGAAAAGCTGCCAATGGCTGAGAGCACAGAGTGCAGCTTTTGTCATTTTGAAGTGACCTTCGAAAACTGTTTGTTTTTCGACACTTATAAGTTTATGAAAATATCTTTGGTTAGCTTGTTTCCAGTGCATGTCTTGGATCTGCTGGTTGTGGGAGAGACCCTGACTGTAACAGGCAATCAGAGATGCTAATATGGTTTGAATAATTAATATCAATATTGATTAGCCTTCTGTCACAGAGCACAATTAACTAAATCACAGATTAGCTCCACATTTAGCATGGCAAGTCCTCTGAACAGACAGCTCAAACAGTGGAACTGCACCTCAGCACTCTAATGACCAGGATTAATAGGTTGATTGGCTTATCAACACTTTTCTGAGTTGTGTGTGTGTGTGTGTGTGTGTGTGTAAGTAAGAGAGAGAGAGAGACACATCACAGACAAGTTTGTTAATTTAACACAATTCAATTTGCTTTCAAGTCAGTAAGACGAAGCTACAATAATTCCAGATGACCTCAAACCACTGCAGCTATGAAAATATCTCGCAAAGGCGAGAGAGAGAGAGAGAGAGAGGGAGAGAGAGAGAGAGGGGATATAATTGCCTTAACTTTCAACTCATTATCTTGGAATGCACAATTAGAAAATGAAGTCGTAGCTTAATTAATCAAACTTTAGAGTGTTTGTCTGTGAGGATGTACGCTTTTTTTTTTTCTTTTTTCTTTCTAAATTCCCTGTGACAGATTTCTTTCCAATGATCTGACATTATCAGAACTGGTGCCAAACATACACCCTCACTGTTCTGGTCAATGCCTCCCACTCCACAATTAAAAGAAGTTTTCTCTGCCCTATGCAGTGATACATGAAGCTAACCTTTTCTTACCCACGCATTAATTAAGAACAACTTCACCTCTCATGTTCATTCCGACTAAACAACAGGGAGTTGAATATTACCCTTGTGGTAGACTTTCTTCAAAATTCACTAATTCTCTTTTTTTTCCCCATTCTCCCTCTCTCGCTCTCTTTCTCTCTCTCTCTCTCTCTCTCTCGATTTGGCTTCAGGGTGTCCTTGTTCAGGGGTCTGCCTCTGGAGGTTATGTCGTGTGTCTGTCTCTGGGGACCATCAGGCTCTGTAGGGTAATGAGTCTGCAGTTCGGTTACCTTGACAAGTTTTCCATCTGGAACATGTGTTTTTTTTGTATATATATATATATATATTCTTTTTTCTTTTAATCATTAATAAATTGAGCTATATCTGGAAGGCAACATCAGAAATCTTTTGGGTGAAACACCCCAGTTTGCAAAATGTACAAACTTTCTTCCTCCTGTGAGGCACAGAACATGCAGCGTAGAGTCATGCCTGAGAGGTCCACGTGCTGACTAATCGATTTCCTGTTTTCCCAAACCACGGAATGGAAAAATGGATGGGGATAGACAGAGATGAGAGAATGACCAATACATCAGCCAGAGAACTGACTTTATAGATATGACAAGAAAGCGTGCACACACAAGGCAGTGG
Organism: Chanos chanos; assembly: GCF_902362185.1. Classification (NCBI taxonomy): domain Eukaryota; kingdom Metazoa; phylum Chordata; class Actinopteri; order Gonorynchiformes; family Chanidae; genus Chanos; species Chanos chanos. The sequence goes on along the minus strand of NC_044499.1, from coordinate 50,138,574 downwards.
AGAGGTTGGTTGCTTCTCCAGTATCGGGATGATGCAACGAGAATACCAGGGGATCTTGTTTCATGTTCAGAACAGGACTGTATTTGATAATAAAGTTTTGGTAAGCCATTGTGCAGCAGAGATGCAGGTGTTATATATTCTGGTGTAAAATTTGAGAGCTGTTTTATTTTTGTTAACGGTCACGACTGTAAGAGTAACTTGAACGTCGGTTTTGAGCACTCCGGAGTGAGTGTGCATTTTGTAAATGCTAAAAAATTAAACAAACCAAAACCCACAGTAAACATTAATTCAGCGTGGGACTGGGAGACAGGGTCATAACCACAAACCAGTCATTCACACTGCCTGACCTTAAAAAGTCAAATATAGCAGGGAAACCGTTAACATTAGAGCGAGATTGGAGACTGTGTGGCTTTTTTCAGCAACACCTCTCTGGTAATTGACTAACAGCGAAACACAGGCAGGTCAAAAGCGTCAGTCTTCAATGGTCTATGACTCAAAGCCATGTGAGAGCCATATCTGCCAAGCTGACACTCTTTTCAAAGCCTGGACACAGCTTCTCTCAAGTGCAAATGCAAATGTCAAAGCAGATTAGCATGGACAGCTCACCTGGAAACAAAGAGCAGGCCTGTCCGTTTCGATGTCACTTCCTGTTTGCCTTGTGTGACAGCTGTTTCATTGTATGTCATGCGTGACTGGGAAAGAATTGTTTTAACCTCGCGACCCCGTGCGTAGCGCGGCGTTACGCCTACGACCGTCAGCGCCCACACATCTGTCATAACCGCTTAACGTAAAGATCCCCGAGGTTGTGGACCTTTTTGAGGTTGTTGGTATTTTCATTAAATGAAGCTTGTTTATCGTGCGTGAACTCCTTCAGCGTGTCTCTGCCACACTCCACACATTAAGAGAATGTTTTTTAAACTGAAAGCCAAAGGACTAAGTCTAAATTACTAACACTAAGAGAACTGTTTGATGTCAAATTACCTCAGCGTTTCTAATATAAACCTTGGTTTTACCACAACATATCATAACTGCTGAATTTATTTTATGCTTGCTCTGTCATATACATCTTTATCACTGGAAATGATGCTAGTTTGGCGATATATGAGACAGAATGCATCAAACCTCAATCTACACAGATGCTCCAAATTAAGAGGAGACAGGAAAAGCTCTCCTTTAACTAAAAAGGCAGAGAAAGAAAACTATGTGCATCAGTTGGCTGTCACTTGGGAAGATGGCAACGCTGTTTACCACATCACTTCCATAGAATGGAGCCGAAAAACTGGGCAAAGCTAGACGCGATAAATCACATGAAAAGAGGTTTCGGCGACTCCATAAAAATGTATCTAAATCCTAGTTTGAAATGCAATAACCCAGGAAGAATGACACCAGAACAGCTAGTTCCTCTAGGCGTTCTACAGAATCCACACAGCTGGGGATGAAGTGTACTTTCTATTCAAGAGACATTCTTTATGCTACCTTTTAACATTTGGTGAAAAGAAAGCATACTGGGCATAAAGCAATTTAGTATGAAAAAAAATACTTGCTTGTCTTGACTAAAAGACATTTTCATTCATTTCCATTCATCATTGTGGGCATATTCATAACATCATTAATCAGTTGGTTTACAGACAGAGGATACACAAAACAGAGAACAGAGAGCTGGTGGCTTCCCTTGTTTGATCAGAAAAAAAAAGATGAAGATTAATGGATCTTCAGAGAGAGAGAGAGACAGAGAGAGAGAGAGAGAGAGACTGAGAGAGAGAGAGAGAGAGAGAGAGGGAGGGAGAGAGAGAGAGAGACTGAGAGAGATAGAGAGAGAGTGAGACAGAGAGAGCGCAAAGGAACGAGAGAACAACAGTTCTTTGGAAGACAGTGCAGTCTATCTAGAGTGGGTACTGTCTGCAGTATTCAGACAGAGGGCAGAGAAGAGAAGAGGACAAAGATAGCCCTCATATTACAGAGACCACTCACTGTGTGTTCTCCTCAAGGAATCTGTACATACACATATTCACATGTTGGACTTCAACTATAGGAGAGAATGACACACACATTCTCCCTGTCATTCACTCCTTCACTCGTCCACTTGGTCACTCATTCGCTCATTCACTTTATTCGTTCACTCGCTCGCTCGCTCAGTCACTCACTCACACATGCACACAGATATTCGAGTTATACTGCCTTGCACTCCCTGTGTGTGTGACTGACTGTGTGAAGTCCCCTAGTTGTTGCTGTTTTTTTCTTTTTTTTATAAGATTCAGTGCATGAAATATAAGGTATACCAAAAATATAAGGTATACCAAAAAGAGTTTACCAACCTTGCTGCACTGACTCCACACTACAATTTATCACGCACCCTTTCAAGCTCCTCACACAATCCCGCTCAGGCTAGATTAAAAGGCATGAGTTTGCTGAGAGGATGAAGGGGTACAGACAGCTAGTGCACAGACAGGTAAAAAAGAAAAAAAAAGAAAATCACGTGTTTTATTGGATAGGTTGCTTCTGTTCTTAAAGCATAACTTTTATGCTTTTATTCTTCCTACAGATGAACCATCCTATTCAATATTTGTTTTTTGGGACAAATATTCCACCTCATGAAAAAACGCACTCCACTTCAACTACACCATTCAGCACAAACATGCCTCATGTTAAATATGTAACTTCGTTAGAAAGGCTAAAAAAAAAAAACCCATCATATTTTGATGTTGATATTTGAGGCAAAACTTAAACACACCGGAAGCGATCATGAAAATGTCAACCATC
>NC_044499.1:50118314-50123314 GCF_902362185.1 Chanos chanos | reverse complement strand
CGGAGAGTGCTTACATTTTTAGGCATGCGTTGTTTGTATTGCTATTTGCACTCACACTGTCAGATACGAAGAAGAGAAAGTTTGTCTGAACTTCTACAGTTTACTGTGGCTGATCTTGCCTGATCTCAGCCTTAAAGCTTACATCTTTGGATCACTTCCAATGACAGAGTTCTGCTTTGTGCCTTCAACATTCCAGCTCATCAAATGGACATCTATACCAGAATCCAATGCATTATTCACTAATGCGTACAAATACGCTTGCAACCTTGCATGGATATCTGCACGTTGTACAACACCAAACTGGCAATGTCAAACATACAGTGTTGTAGCCATCTGTTAAAAAGAGCTTTGCATCTAGCCCCCATCCTTCACACCCTTTGTCCTAAATCCCCACAGACCAGAGATGAGGGATGTGTGCCCGGACACGTCCGTCCGACCCTCCTGCATCCTGGAGCAGGTGACACGCCGCACGCAGAACGTCACCCCGCAGAGTGGCTTAGCTCCTCATGTCAAACAGAGGGTACAACTACACCCTACTGCCCTTTCTCTCTCTCTCTCTCTCTCTCTCTCTCTCTGTCCGCATCTCACACTCCCCCCCTCCTCCTCCTCCTCTTCCTCACGCCGTTCTCCTTATCTCTGCTATTCTGTGCCAGCCTCCCTGCCAGCCTGGCCCCCGATGCCCACAGCAGATGGCAGAGTGGGCGGCAGGTACCCGTCTCCTGGCATTACAAACATCTGTTACCATTACCAAATGCTAATTGGCCTCAATCAGGACAGCACCTCATTGCATTTGTATGCAAAACTCATAGGAGGAGTCCAGGGAGAGGCAGAGAGAGAGAGGGTGGGAACATTAAAAGTGATGTCTAAATTTTCCCCCGGAGCAAACACAGGAGCCCCCAGGAGCGTGGTGGAGAAGAGGAGAGTCTGGCGCGGGGGGAAAGACTCCGCGTGTTAATGGGAGGCCCAGGAGCAGGGCTGTTCTCCTCTGTACTGACGGTATGCTTTTGTTACAATATCATCAACAGCATATGGTGACAAAACTGTAAAGGATGCAGATGAGGCTGGACACATACAGAGAGAGAGAGAGAGACGACCAGGGCCGCGCGGTCAAGTAGAGGACACGCTCACAGTCTGCTCTGTGATAGCTTTGTCTAAAGAGGAAGAGAGAGAGGGAGGATATTCCTGCCCTGAGCATCACTGGTAGACCTCTAAGCTGAATCAAAATTTTCCCTAAGAAAGTTTGTGGAACAGGTGACAAACATTACCTCTCAAAAACTGCGCGTCGCTTTCAGTACCACAGGCGGGAGTGTGACGGGGAAGTTCTGGAGCGAGAGCAGGTGACGTCTTTGGCTTTGCCCGGTGTGACATGACCCAGCTAATGGTTCTCGGCACAGGCTGAGTTTGTACAGCTCTTCGGAGCTCGACAAAGAACATCCTGCAAACAGAACGTTGCGCGGTGTTCCTAGAATGTTCACGGATCATTCTAGAACAAATATGCGCAGAGCCATTCCGCTGATTGTTTTAGTAAGACATTTGTAGAAGGTCACTGGGATTTTTCTGCCATAACCTTCAGTTAGCCTCATAAAAAAAAAAAATCCTCCCTAATATCTGAGGAATATTCCCTTTTAATTGCGTACATGTGCCCCCAAAAAGCCTTGAGTCCCAGAGAACGGACTGCCTGCCCACCCTCACGCGGCACTAGAGGAGAGCAGGTGATCGCTGGCAGGCACTGCTTGCCCAGACACCATGACTGGGGCACCGGTGCCCCTCGGCGTGGAGCGTAGGCTGACTAAGCATCGCTCTCCTGGATGTGTCGGACTGACGCCGTGCCACCGGTGCCATCTGTGCCAGGGAGGAGCACTGTGGTTGGCGTCTGCTGCCTTTTGTGCCCAAATTTCACAGCCATCCATACGGCTCGGTCTCCAGGAGGACTGCTTTACCTGACGGGCAGAGGGGTGTAGGCTTTTTCAAATCACATACAATCACACTGGCATGTTTTGACAAAACGAGGCATTTCCTCTTAAGGCAATGTTTACATGCCAGTGTCGGTTGTATGAACAAGAGCAAGAGCGCGTTGCATGTGCACTTACTTATCTGCTCTCTGTGACCCTATGAAGTTCATCTGAACGTTTATAATGCTCCTGTCATTGTGAAACTTTTTTTACTCTAATCCGGTCATTTTTCCGGCCAAGTCAAACATTCATGTTTAGTCAGGTGTACATGCATCCTCTGTGCCAACTCTTCAGGAGTCAGTCCCTCTTCTCTTCTGGAGAATACTAGTCTCACAGTTACATGCTAACTAAAGGAATTCTTACAGTGCTACACAAACCACAAAGCTCTTTTTTTTTTTTTTTTTTACTTTGTGTGTGTGTGTGTGTGTGTGTGTGTTTTACAAAAGCATTTTGAATGAAACATTGCAATTCTAATGGTCAGTCTTGACTCCACATGTGTTCAAACCAACCATGATGTGCAGAACTATTTGTGTGTCCACAGAATCAGTCTATTTACATGCACATACTTTATTTACATACACTTTACTCCATCCACACACACACACACACACACACACACACACACACACACGCATATATATATATATATATATATATATATATATATATATATATGCAGGTATTCTCTCTCTCTCTCACACACACACACACACACACAGACACACACACACACACACATATATATATATATATATATATATATATATATATATATATATATATATGCAGGTATTCTCTCTCTCTCTCACACACACACACACACACACACACACACACAGACACACACACACACATATATATATATGCAGGTATTCTCTCTCTCTCTCACACACACACACACACACACACACACACACACATATATATATATGCAGGTATTCTCTCTCTCTCTCACACACACACACACACACACACACACAGACACACACACACACATATATATATATCCAGGTCTTCTTTCTCTCTCTCTCTCACACACACACACACACACAGACACACACACACACATATATATATATCCAGGTCTTCTTTCTCTCTCTCACACACACACACACACACGCACACAGTACTATATTAACATCCCCTCCACAGTCTTCAGCTGTTGAGCTGTTTACAGACTCCATGGCCTCACTTGCATTTTGACCTCAGACACTCTTACTAACCTAATGTCCAAAACAGATGTCACACAAGCCAGAGTCCTAATCAAAGTTTAGTTCACACACACACAACGACAGAGAGAGAGAGAGAGAGAGAGAGAGAGTGAGAGAGAGAGAGAGAGGGAGATCCTGATATTAGTCAAAAGAATATGAATAAAAAATGCAACTTTAAAGCCTCCAGGTACAATTTAATGTTTAATATGTTTACAACTAGCAGCTCAAGCTGTGGCTTTTTTTTTTTTGTCTAATGAGTTTGTGTGCAGGGGGTGTTTTGCAACATGTCTAGAATATTCACTTTACACTACATCTGGGAAAATAACATAATTAAAGAGGATCCAGATGTAATGGACATTGCTTTCCTGGCTGTAGCATTTCTGAGGAAATGGCATTTGTTTAGTAAAAAACTACCACACTGTATATAGAAATTAGGCTAGAAAAACAGCTTTGGGCGCCATGGTGTTGAGTTAATCATCAAAAATTGAGCTTGGTGTCGTCTGAGATCTGTTTCCTTGACATTACTTGCTTACGGAAACGTTCAGGGTGAAAACGAGAGAATGATAAGGTGGAGGAGAGAGTTGGGTTAAAGCGGTGAGATCGACAGGTCCTCTACGGGAAACAGTGAGTGAGAAGAACACTGGCTCCCCACCTGTCTCCTTCATCCACACCCACAGGTGACAGCATCAGCACTTAAGCTGCCAGTGGAACGGACTGTGTCTGTGTGTAACTGTGAGAGAGAGAGCAAGCCTGCGTGTGTGTGTGTGTGTGTGTGTGTGTGTGTGTGTGTGTGTGTGTGTCTGTGTGTGTGTGTGTGAGAAAGAGAGAGAGAGAGCACATGTCTGTGTCTTTGTTGGGGGGGAAGGGGGTTATATTTGTGTATATGTCTGCACATGTATGTTTTCATCATCTTTTGATGACTAAATCATTATCTAAGTGTTTGTTTGTGTGCGTGTGTTTGTGTTCGTGTGCATGTGTGTGTCTACATATACCTTTCTATAAGACGTTAAAAGATACAGATCAGGAAAAATAGTCCATCTGGGTGCCAGGTAGCTCGTGACAGTTCTCTGGGAAGCAACAGAAGCTCCACCCCCCAGAGATCCCACACTTAACTCATCTGAAGCAAAAGACCCAACTCAATTACCCCTGATGTTCCAAACATGCTTCTTAATTACCCCTAATGCTTCTCCATCAGCAGGGATTAGCCAAAGACTGACTCCCTGACCTGGGCAGAGAGAGAGAGAGAGAGAGAGTAAGAGAACGTCCATCTCCTCTGAGAATGTCTAAAAGGCTTAACGTGTTTACCTGCTCTCAGCCATGCCGATGGCCTCTTTCACACCATACTTCTCAACGAACACCAAGACCTGATACAGGCATTAGAAGTACTACACGGCAAATCAAAATACAGGATACATCTAAGTTTTGTGACAGAGCACTAAAGTACAGTTAAAAGGAGGATGTTAAGCTCACCATATCACTGACTAACGTACTACTGAACGGTTTTTCAGGATGCAGTCAGTTATTAAGATAAATCTAAAGATATTAAAACTAAAATACATTAAACAAATTCAACCTCGTGGTTTTTTTTTGTTTGTTTTGTTTTGTTTTTGATCATTTTTTACAACACTAAGTGATGCTTTATTTTACGGGTGACCACATAATCATGCCCTCACAACGATTAACGACAGAGGACAACATAATAAATAAAATCAACAGCAAAAGACGAAACTGTTTTTTGAGACAGTGTCATAGAGTCACAGAGTGAAGCACTGTGGGGTTTTTTTTTTTTTTTCAAGTTTTATCAAGCACTTTCTTTGAGGTCTTAAATAATTTTCCC
>NC_044499.1:50088314-50105814 GCF_902362185.1 Chanos chanos | reverse complement strand
ACACACACACATGGACACACACATACACACACACAGAGAGAGAGCATATCTGCGACTGAAGCTTGCTGCCACAGAAGCGTCCTCAGGCTAATCTGGATTGGGGTGTAGCGAGTGGCGGACAGAGAGAAGGAGGGAGAGACGAGACAGAGAGAAGGAGGGAGAGATGAGACAGAGAGAAGGAGGGAGAGATCAGACAGAGAGAAGGAGGGAGAGACGAGACAGAGAAAAGGAGGGAGAGATGAGACAGAGAGAAGGAGGGAGAGATGAGACAGGGAGATGAGACAGAGAGAAGGAGGGAGAGATGAGACAGAGAGAAGGAGGGAGAGATGAGACAGGGAGATGAGACAGAGAGAAGGAGGGAGAGACGAGACAGAGAGAAGGAGGGAGAGATGAGACAGAGAGAAGGAGGGAGAGATGAGACAGAGAGAAAGAGGGAGAGATGAGACAGAGAGAAGGAGGGAGAGATGAGACAGGGAGATGAGACAGAGAGAAGGAGGGAGAGATGAGACAGAGAGAAAGAGGGAGAGATGAGACAGAGAGAAAGAGGGAGAGATGAGACAGAGAGAAGGAGGGAGAGATGAGACAGAGAGAAGGAGGGAGAGACGAGACAGTGAGAAGGAGGGAGAGATGAGACAGGGAGATGAGACAGAGAGAAGGAGGGAGAGACGAGACAGAGAGAAGGAGAGAGATGAGACAGAGAGAAGTGATGGACTCAGGGGAGGAATGAGAAAGGTGCTCCTACATAAAGTCAGAGTTTCCATTTCTATCCTCTACAATGACATTCTTTCATCATGTACTCTTTCCTTCTCTCCCTCTCTCTTTCTCTCTCTCTCTCTCTTTCTCTTTCTGCAATAAGGGCAGAGACTGAGTCGGTTCCACTTCATTTCAGGAGAATTAAATTACTTTGGGGGGGTAAGTCACCCATCATTGTCCATGAATTGAATTTCACTTAATTTCACAAATAGACTGGAATGGAGAGAGACAGAGAGAATCAACTTTCAGCCGAGAATAATTCTGCAAAGGAGATTTCCAGGTTTTCCCCTCTTCATGCGCAACTTTCATCTGCTCGCCGCAAGAACAAAAGGAAACGCTGTCACTCAGCACATGGTCCAGTTCAGAAACAATAAGTGATTAAATGAATGTCATGAACACTGTGACGTTGAGGGAATGCTGAGGGAACGGGGCGGGCCTTGCTTCTCTCCGTTTGCCTTTTTAAATGATATGAAGTCGATGGTCTGGAGGTGGAACATCTGACTGGTTCAGACATTGTTGGTGTCTCGTGTAGAGGAAGGTGAATCAGATTATGATTAACCAGTGGAAATGGTTTGGGTGGACATGAACATGATGCACATTCTTAATGCAAAAGGAAAAGCAGTGGTTTACAGTCACAGAGCCCTAAATTTTTATGAAAGATGTTTTGTATGGCTTCCTGTGTCAGACTAAACCCCTTCACATCCCAGAGAGACGCCGTCCAACTGTTCCCGATCCATAACACTCTGTGTGTGTGTGTGTGTGTGTGTGTGTGGTTAAGAGACTCACAGCTGGCATTTGACTGTGTGTTACTATCTACGGCCCACTTGACTCCTGACAGAGACAGAACATAGAGCGGCCTAACCTGTCAGTCATTAATCATGTGACCACGTGTACCCAGAGAGAGGGAGGGAGGGCAGAGTGTTCCACAGGAAAGACCAAAAAAAACCCAAAAAAACCCACGCTATATAAAACACATTAAACCAAAGACTTTCATGGTCCCAGCCCCAAACCTGCAGACGAAGCTCATGCTCCCTTTTCTCAATCACCATCACCATCAGATCAGGAGACAAATCAAAACATGATTGGCTGTTTTATTAGTGCGAATGACACCTTCTCTCTCTCACGAAGAGAGGAACCACCTGCCCGTATCTGTTAAGACTGACACTCAAACGTGGCGTTACAGCTGTTCCCCCAATTAACTCTGCCACGCTGGTTTACCTGTTAGAGAGAGAGACTGCTAATGACGATCTGTGTTAGCCCACTGTGCAGCTAAATACCAAACTCCACACCAGCTGCTGCTGTGTTTGAGCCTTTACTGAGCTTTTATTTCATAATGCTGGAGAACGACATGGGATAAGTGGCTTACATCACTGTAATGCTCTGAACAGATGCGATGACCGCTAAGCCTTTGTTTGTTTGTTTGTTTGCTTGTCTGTTGTTGTTGTTGTTGTTTTTTTCTCCTTTCTGTCTTGAAATGAAATTTATTAGTATTAGAAAATAACAACCACACGTTCCACGTCACAAACGCTTGCCTGAAACAGTCCCTTTAACCGAGTTAAAACCGAAACATGTCACGAAAAATGAACGCCAGTCCGTACCGTTCAGCACGATATCCAATAATAATCCTCTTAGACATAAACACCTGCTTTTTGTTGATCATGTCTTTATTTAAATTCTACTGGTTTTATAAGGGTGGAAACCGGTTAACGTCTCCAAAAAGAACTGCTCCAAGCAGTCAATGCTGGAAGGTTCCAGATTGTTGAACAGTTTGCCTACTTTCAAGTGAGGCTTGCCGTCTTTGAAGCCATGAGCTTCTTACAGTAATATAGAAAACACACAAAAAAATTTTAATTAGGAGGCTCGGGGTACGAGAAGACGGAGCGGAGGGAGAAAACGTCACACAAAATAATTAGCTATAATCCCCAGCACAGACAGAAAACGTGTCAGGATAGTACGATTTTTTTGGGGGGGGGGGTTGTTTTCTGCATGCTTTGACTGCCTATATGAGTTTTAGACTATTTTCTGTTGGTAGGGCTGGACTATCAGTCTAATTACAGCTTATGCACAGTGCGTCTCCACAGACTTTAACTCTTGTGGCGGTTTCTACATTGTTTGCTTAAGATTCAAAGCCTCGCTGTGTTTCCCCACGTTGCTTTTTGATTTGGGGACTGAACTGGCTCTGTATCTGTTTTGAAGCTGACTGGTCCATCCAGGCAGGCTGTGTTTTTGCAGGCTGGCAGGAAGTCAGGTAAGGCTCTCTCTGTGTGTGTGTGTGTGTGGGTGTGTGTGTGTGTGTGTGTGTGTGTGTGTATCAGTGGGGAATGAGAGCTCAAGGCAGGAGCCTGGTCTTCTCTGGCACCCGCCCGAGTGTCCGGATCGTCCGAGCTCTTTTCTTCTCCGGACCCTCTCACAGAACCTGCCCTGCACCCTCACCGCCAGTCTCTCCTCAATGCAACCGGGACTACCCTTCTCCGAGTCCGCTGGTGCCAAAGCCGCGTGGTGTTATTCACTGTAACACTGCAGTGTTTGACTGAGAGACACACAAAAACCCAGGATCATCTATAATCCCCCTCTTCTCTCTCTCTTTCTCTCTCTTTCTCTCTCTCTCTGTTTGCACTGACACCCTAGCACTTCTAACCATCCGCCCGCTGAGTGCTTCAGTCAAATTCGGAGGGCTCACTCCTAAATCTGAAGGGCTTCCGCTCACATATTACGCAGCTTTTCAGTCGAGTTTGATTAACTGTGTTTTTAAACAAAATCAGCTGTTTGATCAGTGAGAAACGAGACAAAGCGCATAAAACCTCATGAACAGCATCGAATAAAACAACAATCTTTTCAAACTTCTTTTTCTTTTTCTTTTTTTTTTTTTTTTTGCTTAGCAGAATGACTCACCAAGAAACAGAAGAACAAAATGTCGATGCAATATGTAAATCAAGAATTTCTTTACAAATAAATGTTTCCCCAATGAGAAGGGGAGTGGGGTGGGGTGCGGGGTGGAAAAAAACTGAAACAGTAGTTAGCAGACAGAATGTTAGAATTCGCGTCGGCAGAGTGTTTTGGGGGGAAAGTTGTTCTCTCTTTCATGTGAGTGCTGAGACACGTCAGGGGGCAGCCTGCGTTCCTGCTGATTTCCTGCATCAAAAGCCCAACTGCCCTCATTTTGGCGTACCCTGCTGAGCCGGGCCTGCCTACAGATGGTCAGACGGGGAGACTGCTTGGCTCCTCCCTCCACTGCATCAGCATCACTGCAGTCTCGTTTTAGTGACTGTAGAAGATTATATCACTTCTGTCTGATAAGCACGGGTAAAATGCAAAAAAACGTGGTTTGTCTGTAATCTCTGCACCCCCCCCCCTCCCCTCCCCGAGATGTTTGTGCAATGAAACTATTGTTGCGTGAACAAAAACAAAATAGTTACTGATATAAGTAGCAACAGTAGCGATAATAGTAGTTGCGGTATAAAACCAAGCGGAATATTTGTGTATAGTGAGCAAACAAACAAACAAACAAACAAAAAAAGAAAACATTTTAGTATTTTTCTGAGTAGGACGTACTGTTCTTACTGTTTCGAAAAGTAACAGGTATGATAATGTATCTGTGTACAGAGATTCAAAAGACCAGCTTTACTGAAACACTGATCAACTCACAGAGACAAAAAACGGTTCACTTGACCTTAGTGTTTAAGATCTGTCATTCTAGTCTTTTTCCATTTTTTTTTTTTTTTTTGAGGAAAAGGCCTCTCCCAACACGTTCTGAACTCTGTCTAATTCTGAATCAGCGTTGAGGGGAATGGAAATAATAGACAGAAAAGGATGAAGGAGATGTGATAAACAGACTCTCTGAATATTATATGAAAACATACTCTCTCGACAGCCGTACTTAAAAACCATCATATCCGAAGGACGCGCTAAGGTTAAATCTGTATTTCTCAAAATTCTCAAAATGTCGCGGGTAGAAACAATCCATCACCCTCTCCAAATTTTCTTCAAACAACCAATGTCTGAGGCACGGAGATGGTATCTAAAATTATTTATGGTTGGAGGACGAATTCAGCGAAACGTGGCACTTACAGAGGGACACGCGGCCAGAACATTTCCACTAAAATATCATTTCTGATACTGAAGAAATATGATGTCACTTAATCATTCCTTCAAACCTGGATGAAAGCCCCTTGAGGAGGAGATCCATTCCGTCAGACATTATCCCTACATTTATAACAATCAGCCAAAGCCCAGAGCAACTTCAGGAGAGAGAAAACTTGAGGCGAGGAATATCAGCCCCAAACCTGCTGTGAGAGAAACAGCAGTGAAGAACATTTGGTCACACTCTCCTTATTTTCCTTGGTTTGCCTGAAATCTCTCTCTCTCTCTCTCCCTCTCTTTCTCTCTCTCTCTCTCTCTCTCTCTTTCTCTCTCTCTCTCTGTCTCTCTCTCTCTCTCTCCCTCTCTCTGTCTGTCTGTCTCTCTCTCTCTCTCTCTCTCTCTGTCTGTCTGTCTGTCTCTCTCTTTCTCTCCCTCTCTCTGTCTGTCTGTCTGTCTGTCTCTCTCTCTTTCTCTCTCTCTCTGTCTGTCTATCTGTCTCTCTCTCTCTCTCTCTCTCTCTCTCTCTCTCTTTCCCCTCCTCTGTTGCAAACAAGCTTGCATAAAGAAAATTATGATTGCACTAATCCACCATGTCAAAATTTGACGTTCAGTTAATGAAGTCAGGTTAATAAACCCCATTATATGCAACACAGAGACATTACATATCACATTATACACATGAACATCCATTTTATTGTCTGCCAATGTCTGTTAATTTAAAGAACAAGACAAACAAAAGACTTTTTTTTTTTACATGATCCCCAGGGCCTTTTAGAACTGCTAAAAAAGATACTCTCTCACATGGGAAAATCAGATAGTTCAGAAATACATTATTTCCATGTAATGTGTCATGGAACGGCACCATACGTAGTTTTACTGAACTTGAGCCTGTAGGTGCATACATCACTCCCACACAGCACATGAGACACGTTACATAATTGTCACATCATAACTGACAAGATCTTATGAGACAGTAAGGTGCGAAGATACAGACCAGCGAGATAAACCAACACCAGGCTAGTCAAGCATCCTCTCTCAGTCCAGCTTTGTTCTCTTTCATGAGAGAGTGATACAAGCTTAATTAGTACAGCCCGCTGACGCTTGGTAATTGCCCTCAGAAGCCATTTAACTGCCCCCGACCCCCCGCCCCCCGACCCCCTAAAAAGGGCAAGATAAACAAACAAACAAACAAACAAAGGGCTTGAGTTACTCTTGCCTCAGAGACTACCCTCTAACATTGGGTCAACAGATGTTCAGCCTGTTCACCATGAGTCATTCTGGTAGCCGGGGGAAGCACCCGGGAACCGGCCACTCTTAGAGGAATGGAAATGGGTGTCTGCCTAGAGATTCTCTCCCTCTTTTTTTACTCCTATGGACGTCACAAAGCTTAGCCAGAGCTCAGGGGCTAATCATCGCCGGCCGGCCACGCTACACGCTACGAGAGAAAAAGGACACATTTAACCGGCGCTCAAACAATAAAAGCTAACCATCATGAATACCAAAGACACCTTAGGTTCAGGAACACAGATGGTCTCTTTAAAGGCATGTCATTTAGCAGGGAAGGTGAAATGCCTTGGAACAATGTCCTTTCAACCTCTAAAACGACCTTCAGGGATGGACTACACCTCCCAGCAGCCCTGTAAAAGTTACCTTCACATCTGCCTCTGTTTGGAGCCCCACGACCAACACTGCGTTGAAGGAACGATTCAACAAAGTCCATTCCCAGCCCTTGCTCCATCTGTTGTGTTGCATTCACACACTGACATGGAGTTTACATAAAAGTATTTTCAGCACCAAAGAGAGAACATTTCAGGCTATGCCCATGGATCACCATAAAAACCCAATTCCTATAAAATTGTCCAATTATTCCACAAAACAAAGGCCTCATATCACCTCATTTAAAGATGTAAAAGTGAAGTCGCTGTTGCAGCAGTACAGACAAACAGGAGGGACACCTACAGGTTCTGATACTGAAATTCAGTGGGGTTGCTGTTGTTGTTGTTGTTGTTGTTTTTGTTGTTGTTTGTTGTATTGTTTTTTATACTAACCAGGCTTTTTAATAACATCTTAAAGTGTAACACGAAACATTCACGTAACAATATTACATTGACCTAGAATCTCCTTTTCACAAAAGGAACCAAAGCTCATTTACACTTTATTACTGACACAAGACCCATGTTGTGGTGGCCACTAAGTGTTGAGATGCACAGTCAAAGATCAAATCTCAAACAGATTAACAACGAGAATGACAGCGTTCCCAGAGAATGTCAACATCTCCAACAACAGTTCAAATACTGACCCCCGGCTCATTAGAGCCAACAGAACATAATAAACTCCACTACATTCCCTTCCTGTCTTTTTGTTTTTCTTTTCTTTGACAAATGAATGAGAAAGCCAAGATCTGAGTGGTGTTAGACTTGGACCTCTCATGAAACCTCTGAAACCTGTCATAAGCCGCTATGGTCAGAGAACACATTCAGAAATGAAACGTGGCCTCCAGATGGAAAAAGCAAACCTCTCTCTTTTCCTTCTCTCATCCCTCCATCCATCTCTATTCTAACAACACATATTTAGCATGGCTGACACGGTGACTTAATACGACTTAATGATTAACTAACATGTGGCACATCCCTCTCACCGGAGGACCTGTATGGATGTCCAATAAAAGGCCTGGAGGCAGTCTGGGGGTTTCACAGCATGGAGGAGAAACATGATTTCTAGCAATGGTAATATGGTTCTGTCCAAGTAAAAGGATTTAAAAACATTCACCGCATATGAGGATGTAGCTCATATTAATATTCTGAAATAGTGTTCAGAGAAACTGGAAGATCAAAATGAACATTTGAACTTTTCTTTTAAAACTGAATTCATGAACATGCAGGTCGGTTAATGAATTGAATCAGCTGGTGCAGACTGCACATTACAGACCAGAGTTTCCCTGGTCTAAAAAAAAAAGGTTGCTTTTTCTGTCATTTTTTTATGGATATGTTGATTTTCACGTGGGGAAGCAGGTATGAGCACTTTTAGGCCAATCAGAGACGGTCTCAGTCCATCAAAGCGTAATTTGGCCCTCAGGGATATGCACCCTACAGGGATGGATTTGGGTGGTCTGTTGCAAACCGTAGAATGTTTCATAGTGGACATGATCATACGCAGTCAAAAAAACTGCAGAGACGGACGTTCCGAAAAAACAAAACAAAAAAAAAAAAGGACGAACGTGACATGTTGGCTTCATTAGCCTTGATGTGTACGAGCTCTGCTCACACAGATGGATCCATGGCTTCGACACATCAAGGAGGACGACGGCTAAACATCCAGACTAATGGAGCACTGATTCACAGCTGATCCAAGAGGACTATGAAGACTACCAGGGGTGCGGGCATTTAATCACTCCCTTAAATGCGCGCTAAACAACACGCGACAAACGCATGAGTAAATGAATGAATAACAGCGCCGGGGCAGAGACGCACTGAGTGCGGGGGCTGATTAGAATTTTGGGCACTTTCTCCTAATCTACCAGCAGGAGTGATGTGTAGGCTTTACTGCTGGGTAAAGCCTTGGAATTGGCTCTTCCAGACAGTGACTCTGTGAGGGTCTGTATTTGCATGCAGCAGGCAGCGGCAGGGCCTGGGTAATTAGTGGCAGTGATTAACTGGTCAGCAGTGTGGGGGCCAATGCAGAAGCAGGTTGATCAAGCTGGCCTTCCCGACCTCCGGCAGCTCCACTGCATCCTAAACAGCATCGAGTGATTAACACTGACACCGTACGAGAGAGCCATCCTGTTGACATCCTGTAGAGTTCTCTCCCCTCCCTTCCCTAATGAGCAAACCCTCCCCCCCTCCACCCTGTACCACCTCTCGCCAACTCCGCCTTCCGCCTCCTCTCCCCTCCCCTCCCTCCACCACAGGATCCTCTGACTCTGAACCACGGCCTGGAGCCTGGAGCCTGGAGCCTGCAGCCTGGAGCCTGCAGCCTGGAGCCTGGAGCCTGCAGCCTGCAGCCTGCCTCCACGTGCCGTGTTTTTAAATAATTAAAGAGACTGTTCCAAGGCTGTTCCCAGGCTGTTCTACAGACGTGTCAAATATCTGTATGACGTTTTTCATTTGTGTTGAAATGTCTCCATGTGTTCATGCATGTGTCTAAAAAAATACATAAATAAAAAGATGTTTTAAATAATGACAAACAGCATACACAAAAGTCACTTCTGTTAACACCAACTCTGTTTTTTAAAATGAGCAGCCGGAGGCCATGCGTCCCATTGCTAAGTCTTCCCCCATGCTCACAGCAAACATAAAACACGTTCAATAATGCTTGAATAACAATGTTAAATCCACTGTGATTTTCCCTGTGTCTCTGATTAGCGCCCTTGGAATTGTACTGTACAGACCAGTAAAGGAAAAAACACACGTCCAGTATCAGATTGGAAGGACTTTTTGTACTCACTCTCTAGCAGGGTCTCTTGAGAGTTATGGTGATCAGCAGTTTAACAGCATGGAGACTGTGAGGCTCATCAGATCCCTGTCCCTGTCTCTGTCTGTCTCTCTCTCTGTCTGTCTCCCTCTCTCTCTCTCTCTCTCTCTCTCTCTCTCTGTCTCCATGTGTTCATGCCTCCAGTACCAGACACTAAATCTGGCTGAGACACTGGCTGTCCAAACAGCAGTCTGACTTCAAAGGGCCTTGTGCAGAAAGACACTCACACACAGTCAAACACAGAAGTGAATGTAAGCAGAAGTCAATTACCTGGACTATAAAAAGGTAAATGGAAGTACAGGAGAGCTGACGTTCAAACACTCCCTCACAGGCACTCTAGTTCATTCTTTCTGTAGAAACGCCACCTCCTCCCCTGCAGAGTCCAGCGCCAAAGCGCGCATTCATAATTGGGCTGTTCACACGCTCGTACACGAGAGTCAAAATTATCTTTACAGCGCCAAAACTAACCCTGGTTTAAACAACAGGCCATTGATGGGTTCAATCTGGACCCAATTTCCGGGTTGTTTACATTTTGATCGAGAGCTCCAGAAAGGGGCGAACGGGTTCTAACGCCCCGTGAGTAGACGGGGACAGCCCCTCAGGGAAACGTTGCGAGGGATTCTCAAGGAAAGGTTCGGGAATGCACAGATTGAGATGATAGGGCGGCAGAAGCCCTGACAGATGCCAACAAGAGCGAAGTAACAAGTTTACACAGACTTCCATCTCAATACAGTTTGTCACTTATGGTCCACTAACACGCATAAAAACGCAAAAATACGGAATCATGTTCCTCAAATGGTCCTTACAGACGTAATTTCGGGCGACATCTGTGCGTTACATCCGTATGCTGCGACCATGATTATTCAGGCGTATAATGAGAGTGGCACGCGGTTATTGAAGGTAATGGTGGGTTGAATTCGATTTAACATGCTAAAGATGACAATGCTCTCCGTGATCGAAAAGGTGAATAAACGTTCCGGTCACAAACGACGAGTATAAAATTGTGCCGGCGCTCCCGTTTGTAATAGGTGTATAGGAAATCTTTGGGTTGCATATGGAAATCAGGGCCTGGGCTAACCCTCTGATCAAATAGGCACTTCACTTATTGTGCCCCCCCCCTGTCTCTTCCCCCCTCCCTCTATGGTCTGATAATATCGATCGTCCAGTCAGAGCCAGGAAACGGCAAAGAGAGCGAAATCATTACGTGGAGATAAGGCTATCTACTGTAATTAAGCACTCTCTCCTCTGGCAAGGCGGCTGCAGTTCACGTACAGGCGAGAAATAAATTATCCTTCAGAACTTGCCACCTCTGAAATATTGGAACAATTATACAAGAATTAGTTCTCATTCATGCTCACCCGTGAACACTTTAAGGACATATTTCTACTGACAAAAAAAAAAAAAAACATTACACAAGAGAATTGAGCTAATTGTCAACATTTTGCTCATCAATTTAATGACTCTTTGATGAGGATGTGCTGAAAAGATTGTTTTTTTAAAAGCATTGAGTGGTCCTCTGTTTTTCTCTATGGAAAGAGCGGAGAGATCTGCACATACTAAGAGATGAGAGAGATTACATGTTTAGAAAAAAGAAAATACATTCAATCTTTTTGTTGTTGTTTTTCTTCATTATTATTATTTTTTATTTACTTTCTTTTATGTTAGCAACAGAATTTGAATTGCATTACAAAGAAAAATGGGATTTTTTTTTAAAAACTTATTACTGTAAAACTTGGAACAGAGTGAATGCTGTTTGAATGCTAATTGAAAACAAGAAGGAAATTGGTATTACAAAGGAGACACGCTCTCAGAGAGAAATGATATTCAAGTGTACAGCATATGTGTGTGTGTGTGTGTGTGTGTGTGTGTACATTCTCCGCAATAAGATTTTGTTGGGGAACGTTGCTTTTGTTTATGTTTCTTTATTTAAAAAGAAATCACAATTTCTGCCAATTTTACACGGGATTACAAAACAGCCAGACCTCATATCCCTAGTGGACTTTTCTAATGTTCTGGAAACTTCCAGGGAACTTTTGGCTTTCAATGGATTTGCATGTACCTCCACCCCCTCCCTTTTCTTTTCTCAAAACAACTTGCAACTTCTTGGAGTGAAAGAATTTTAATAAGCGTACGGTAACCCCGGAGGTAATTAGCTAAGGGATGAAGAGCAGAGAAAGCGTTTGATTCGTGCCCATTTGAACTGATGTTCTGGAGTAGAGGCTTGGTGGTGTTGCATTAAAGAAAGGCCTAGAGTGAGACTACGGGGACACTTTGGAGTACTTTACAATACACTCTGTTTAAACTCCATACCTTCACACACCATTGCCAATCCATTTGTCTATCTTTCTTCTCTATTTTTCTACGGGGAAAACTTTTTTTTCTTTTTTTCTTTTTTTTTTCACGGCCTGCCCTCTCAATCGTTCTCCCGGTTTCTAAAGAAAAAGAAGAAGAAGAAGAAAAAAACACAGAAACAGAAAAAAAAATTGCAATTCCCAGAACAGGCTGTGCCTTTGGATGCTTCGCAGAGTGCCTGGCATACAGAGAATTATACCACAGTAAACAACAGCACAATTCCCTTTGAGCTGTTTTGACATTCCACCATCAACTGAAATGCAAATCCAACGACCCAGGGGCAACACGTTTTATTTTCAAAGTTCTGATGGAGAACAGGAGCAGAATGACTCCGAGGCCTCGCCAGCCACTGAAGTGGACCTTGCAAGCAAAAGACAAGGAAATATAATAAAACAACATCCAAATCAAATTTACATGGGCCAAAACAAGAACGGCCAACAATCCAAACCGACAGCAACATCGTGATACAATGTAACAAACATAACCCAGAGGAGGGTGGGCTCCCCCTTTCAAGTCCTCTCCTGTTTTAGCCAATGGGAGTTTTTCCCTTGTCATTGTCTCTCCCGAGGCTTGAACTGAATTGAGCTTTACGGCCAGACTCTGTCTGATGAGTCACTTAGACAGTTATATTATTTTCAACTGGTAGTGTTTCAGTCCTGTATCATTTACTGCTGACTTAATCGAAAGGAATCCTTCCAACTCTGTGGCCTGTGCTCAGGTCATTACAGAAACAAATCTTGCTCCCACTTGCTCACAAACACACACACACACACACACACATAAAGGTAACAGTGATACCACCAAATAAAAGAGAAATCTGGTCATCAAAACACATTGCGTCCGGGAGCCACACAAAGCACTTTGGGTGTGCTCTGTGGAATTAAGTAGCAACAGAAGTTAAAAAAATTAGCGCCTAAATTAAACAAATAAATGAACAAAACTCAAGCATAAACATACAAGGTTTCTCATTACTAATAAAGTAATAACCTCTACGTAATCGAAATGTCAGTTGTTTGAACAGAATTTCGCAACTAATAAAGTCAAAAATACACAGCATCAGCACTGGGAATCGCTTATAAAAATATTCAAATGTTACTAAAAAATATTCAAATATTCAAATTAGAACGCGTGATGGACAGCTGTGGCACAAATGCGTGACTCTAAGAGAGAATCATGTCATACGAATCACAGCCTGTAGACAGGACATTGTATGAATATAGATACTGACAGAAGTGGCAGAGGGGTTGGCGGCTGGGCGGGTGGAGGGAGGGAGGGTGGTGGGGGTGTGGGGCGGGGTGGGGATGGGGAGGGGTCAAGAGACGGTAGCGCTGGTAACATGACCAACCAGGCGCAGCGGTGGAGTTAGCCGACACGTCGAGGTACGTGACAGCTGGGCGAGAGCGGACAGACAGCCGCGGCGTTGGCGAAAAGCTTCAGTAAAGGTCAAGTTAGGCGAAACAGGACAGCTCGCCGCTCAGCTCACACAGCACCGAGAAATTATCCCAGTTAGAGACAGAGACAAAGAGAGAGAGAGAGAGAGAGAGAGAGAGAGAGAGAGAGAAGAGAGAGAGAGAGAGAGAGAGAGAGAGAGAGAGAGAGGCCGTCAGGCTGCTACGCTTGGCCACCCCTGCAGACAGGATTTTTTACTTTCTCTTTTTTTTTTTCTTTTTTTTTCTTTTTTTTTGGAGCTGCGGAGCTGCTGTATGGCAGTTGTTAATCTCTCTCTGGATGGGCGAGCGACAGGAGCAGCGGAGGGAACAGGGCCGGTAAAGGACACAGCTGTCAGCGGACTGAGGGTCCGGCACCTGACAGCCCTGGTCAACGAGACAGTGGATAGAGCAGCACAGACCGTGAGACGGTCTGTGGTCACAACACAAACGCAACACACACATGGACACAGAAATGCATGCTGGGACACGAAGGGCGTAAATACCACATCCCCCCCCCCCCCCCCCCCCCCCCGAACATGCAGTATGGCGTGTTATCATGACAGTCTTGCTGCTGTTGGTTGGTTTCACTGGTCGAATTCAGAAACTGAACCAGTACAGTGGCTGTTTGACAGGGGCTGAATAATCTTGCTTAGTTGTTAAGGGATCTAGCATGCTGTAATCTGGCAGATTAACTTGACTGAGACACCCCTGACTGCCACTCTAACCTTTATATGATCTGTCAGTGAATGTCGGTGTTTGAGTAATAAGGACATTAAGAGAAGGTTTATGGATCATCGCTCTGAACATCATTCAATGCTGTACATCATTAAAGAACAATTAATCAAATTAAAAGTTGGAAGTAAGATGTTTTGAAGCAATGGCATTTAACATGATTTCTAACAGAGTAAAAAAGCTGGGGTATTGAAATTCCAACACCGTCTCTTTCAGTGGACTCTTTTAAACGACGCATTCAGAGAGCAAAAGAAAGGGAGAGAAAGGGAGAAAAAAAAAAAAAAAACGGCAGAAATTATTTTTTTGTTCTGCACATCTTTTTTAACCCACGGGCTCGTTTTTTTTTTGTTTTGTTTTTTTTTATTTTGCTTTACACACTTGTAAGATGAGTTCACTCGCTTTGTTCCATAAACATCATCTGTTTAACACACCTTGATTACGGCACCCTTTTCCTCCAGAAGAATCGGATTTTAGTGCACATAAAAGCGTGCTATTGATTTCCCTTTTCCTCCTCACGGCACTTCAGAACGAGACGTTGACGGAAGAGCATTGAACATTACCTGCAGTGAGGCCTGTTTGATCAATGCTTCTAATTGGTAACAGAGCCGAATGGTTCCTACAGATGAAAACAAAATTCATACAACCCCCAAGCAAAGAGCCAAACAAGTGTAGACAAGTGTAAATAAGTGTGTGTGTGTGTGTGATGAATAGGAATAAACAGAAGTTTTCTTCTGGTTGGGTGCTGTGTAGAAATCATGTCTAACTCTTTCATTTGTTTAATATGTCTGCTCCCACACATTATGTTTTGTGGTCTTAACGTGACCCCCCCCCCCCCCCCATGTTTGCCCCCTCCCCCTACTCTCCTGCCAAAAAAAACCCAACAAAAAACCCAGGGTTAGCTCAGACAGTATCTATCTTCTGACACCCCCTCATTTCCATCTTTCCTGCATTACGCCGCTCTCTGAAGAAGATGCTGGGGTTTTAACATTCCAAGGCCGGTAGCAACCGCACAGTTTGCTCCTGGAACCATTAGGGATCAATAAGGCCAAAGCTAAGCAACCTGTCACGATTGCACTTTGACAAGGCCACCCCCCCCCCCCCCCACCCTCCCCCACCCAACCCCTCCACCGGGCATGCTGCAATTATAGCGGCGTAACTCATGGGGATGTCCAGAATGTTAAGTGTCCCCTGGTCCCGCCCACTGAATGACATCACCCCTACCAGTCTGAAGTGACCCCTGGACCACACACACTCGCACTCAAGAGATGAGGCGGTAACCACGGAAACCATGCGATGTGGGGCAGTTGTTAACGCGTCTTGTGCTTACTTCTCTTTCCTCATCTCCTGAATATGAATTAACAGGTTTGGACACGCGGGCATCTCTCTTTTGGATTTTCAAGAAAAACACAAAACAAAACAAAACAAAACAAAACAAAACAAAACAAAACCGAGCACAGCAAGTGCTGCACAGAAGAAGATTTTCATTCAACCCATAAAAACATATAGCTGCTTCCTCTGTGTCAAACAAACAAACAAAAAAAGCCACAAATCAATAAATTCTTCAGTTAGTCGAATACAAAAGTGCCATTTGTATTAAACTGAAAGCAGATGTTCTAGGCTATTCACTCATGGATTTCGGCGTCCATCCGATCCGCGTATGAATTCTCCTCACGTCTGCGTATTCCGCGAACGCTTGGACTCCAGATTTGATCTGGCAGACTTCCGTGTCTGCTGGAGGACATCACACACTGATTTTATGATTCTCCCGTTCTCATCCGGCTGTCAGCCACCCTGCCCTCCGCACCGGCTCCCTCTCACTAATGCATTTTTCTAAAATGGATATGCTTCATTTTCTCTCTTTTTTCTTTTCTTTTCGTTTTTTTTTTTTTAGTGGCCATGCATGAATATCAGAAATGAGTCGCATGCAGTTCCTCCACATCTTGTAATGTTTTTGGGTGAGATTTTTAATTTCACACTACATTAAATCTTATACAACATGGTGGCTTTTGTAAATAGTCTTCTACGATACCCCCTCTACTGGTTATCAAAAAAGTCAAACCTCTTGTAAAAAGTCTCAGTTATCTGTTTACACATGTACAAATGCTTTTTTTTTTTTCCCTCCATAATTCCAAAGGAGGCAGTTGGCACTCCTTCTCTGATTTCTGAATTTGTACCCACGTGTGTCAAGGTGCCATTCTAAAATAAATAAACAAATAAAATCTCATTTTTGACATCTGACAAGGATTCTAATGTATGATCAATACTGGTGTTTATTTACAGTATTCAACCACTCCTGTGATAACGGTTTTGACATCAACTCCTTCATAAACACTGTAAGCTGTCAAATGTCTATATTATGTCATTATGAGAACAGAGTCATTTTGGAGATCTTGTATAAAACTGACAGCATAGTCATTAAACTTAAACATTTGTGTACACATAGCAGCATACACACATACACAGACACACATACACGCACACGCGCGCGCACACACACACACACACACACACACAGGAAGGCAGAAGTAACAAAAAATAAAAGTGTGACGCTTTGTGAAGCTTGTAAAGGGGAAAACCTTTGAGATGCATCATGGGAAGAGTGTGAGTATGTTGTATTTTTTGCACTCCGTGTGTGTGGTGATGGAGGAGTGATTTCGGCTCGTCTCTGTGGATTTGTGGATTCCGATTTGAAACTCTCCCAGAAAATCTTGACAACGGATCACCCGAAAAAGAATTCCCTGCTCTCTCATGGGCAACAGAGGGCTACGGGCGGGGCAGCCTCACCACTCGTCATGGGCCCATGGACAGAAACAAGAATTTTTTTTATTTTTTTTTTTTTATATCCAGATAGTTTTTTCCCCCTCCCCCACAAGTACTGATGTAGCACTTACATCAGGGTGAGAGAACTCAGAGTTCAAACTATTCCGTGTCATACACGTGAGGCCGTTTTGATGGGCCCGTTAAAACAATATCTATCACCAACACACCTGCTGGTTACAGATTCAATTTGATTAGAAGCAGCAGGACCGGAGGATCTCCTTCCTCTTCGTAAGAGAACATGATTTGCTATCTGTGGTTTACGGAGTGAGCAGAAGCCATTCTCTGATCCCAGTTTTTTTTTATCCGAGAAGCTGCAGACAGCAACACGCCAACAGTTATTGGCTTTTTTTTTTTTTTTTTTGGAGTGATCTTCTTTCCTGCTAGATCATAAAAGTATAAAAGTTAGCCCAGCGCAATACTGGCATGGACCGTCACGATGACGTCATTGACCCACTTTTCTTCCAGGCAGGAAGTCGCACGCCTCTCTCCGTGCGACTGAACGGCAGTCAGAGCTGAGCCAAACGAGGTTCACGACAGGAAAATGACAGAGTGGCTCCGTCTTGAATATATCTGAGCCAAAGCCCATGTGTCCAGAGCTTTTGTACGCACTCCTCACACTGAGAGGACGCTGGGTGAGTATTCTTACAAATGCTCAACCTTTAACACTGGCTCAATATGGACATAGACCAATTTTCTTTTTTTTTTTTTAAATAATGTCGATGTGGACAGATTGGGTGCTCTGTGCCCCAGGTCTGTGTTTGTCTGAATTTACGAAGCCATGGATTAGATAAATGAGTAGGAGTATCAGGGCCCGCATAAGTCAAGTGCCTTTGTTCACATAATTGTATTTCAGTAGTTTGAAT
>NC_044499.1:50065814-50083314 GCF_902362185.1 Chanos chanos | reverse complement strand
TTTCAGAATGGTGTAAAAACGGCCTGATCTGGGTTCGGTATGGAACGGTAGGAAAACATCTTTCCGTCCAATGAAGCAGAGACGGAAGGACACAGCTGAGACTCAAGGTGCTGCTATACTCAAATTTAAGGAACACTGACAGCATCACTGTGGGCCAAACACCAAGTGAGAGGCACTGGAGAGGGATAAAAAACAAAACAAAACAAAAAAAAACCCTCCGTTCCATTCAGAATGTAAATCTCCTCCCCTCACAATACAATTTTTTCGCCACCAAATGGCCTTTCGCTGCAATTTACCAGGACCCAAGCCCTTGCCTTTTTTTGACAAATGAAACTCTTTCACGACATGTCATCAGAGAAGAATAGAGGCGAGCGAGCCCTGCCGTACCCAGAACCCATATGTTTATTTCTCCCCAAAGTCTTTCACCATTTCCCCATCTCTTCTAAAGTACAAACAAGTTGAGCAGTGACATCATTTTCACTGTCCCATGCGACATACGATCAGTTTACACGGTACTGGGACAAGCTCATCTGCCTCATCTACCTCTACCACCATCTACCACTGTCAGCTTTACATTTTGTCTGATGAAATTACATTACTGAAATTACATTCATTCATTCATTTTTCAAGCCGCTCATCTCACTTAGGGTCGTGGGGTGCTGGAGCCTATCCCAGCGATCACCGGGCGGAAGGCGGGAAACACCCTAGACGAGTAACTTTAGCATCGCCAATTCACCTAACTTACATGAACAGGCAAACTCTTCACAGAACCGACCCTGACCGCCCGGCCAGGATTCGAATCCGGGACCTTCTTGCTGTGAGGCAACAGCGCTACCCGCTGTGCCACCGAGCTGCCCTGACAAAGTTACAAGTACACTAAAATAATGGTTCGTTGCTTTTGAAATCAGATGTAATGAAACCAAGTTTTTATCATCAGATTTGGCACTAAGGTGTGTAATATGTACCTTGGCGATATGAATTTGTTAAGGAGTGAACCTGTGTTGAGGGGAGAGTCTTCGAGTGTGTGAGCCTGCCTGTGATTGGTTGAGTATGTGACTGCGTGGCAGTGTCATGTGATGATGCGTTCAGACAGGTGTGGAGAGATATTGACATCGGCTCACCAATTAAATATCGTCTGAGGATGGTAGAGAAATGCCAAGGATAGGGCAGGCAGAGGTCCTGTGTGTTCGGTTCTCTGCTCCTCTCCCACACACACACACACACACACACACACCCCTCTGACAGGAGGAATTACATACAGTGTCACAAACAGTGGCTGGCTGTCCGATTTCTGTCCCCTGGGAACCCTCTCACTGCAACTGCTATCTCTTGGCCAGGTTAGACAGAGAGAGAGAGAGAGAGAGAGAAATGCAGCCTGACAGCCTAACTCAGTGAAGACGAGTTGTGCAGGGTCCACTAGTGTTCCAGGAGTCAGTGTCGGGCCAATGAAATGACTCGTTTACACGACAGCTGGACTCACAGTGAGTTTCCCGGGCTGTGAAATGCTGGCCATTAGTCCTGGAGCTGGATCTGTTCTATGCAGCCCAAAAATGCTCAGGAGGATAGGACTTGTACCAAGAACAGGAAGATTATCCGTTTTAGACCAATGTTTAGCAAATATAATACTGTAAATACTGAAGCAATATTGCGTTTCAAGTTCAATTAAAAAAAAAAACATGTGGGAAAGACTCAGGACCTCTCTGGAGGACAACGAAATTGTGAAGATATTGAGGCGTGTAATTCCACTAATGAATATGAAACGCATATGAGCTTTTTAATGCTGCATCCAAAAAAAAAAAAAAAGCAAAGTTTTCTAATCAAGGATTTGTACTCAAAACAAGCGAAAGCAACAAAATTCTTTTCTCCAACTACAACATAATGACTGTTGAGAGCTATACATGATTACTTACTCATAACAAATACACTGCATACTTATGATACAAAAAAAAAAAGAAAAAAAAAAAAACAACTTCAAAAACTTACTGCTGGAAAGTAAAATGCAACCAGACGATCTTTCGTGATATTGAAGAACAGCTGCCATATGCTATCTACAGTGATTCAGATCATCCACGTCTGGAAGAACCTCACTCCTAAAAGATCGCTAATACGGCATTGCATCACAGAGCCAAGCCGAGCTGTACCCTGCGCAAGTATGACAGCGAATCTTTGTTTTGGCCTTAAGCCTCTTAACTGTTTGAAATCATTGAGCTGATTCTGAAGGTATTACAAATGCTAAGCCAAAGAAAAATTAGGCAGGGAAACCAAATCTGATTAAAAAATAGAAAAAAAGAAAAAAAAACTTTGACTCTTTCATCTGATGAGAGGAATCTTAAGCTCATTCACTCAAGTGAAAGATTTCCATTTCCAAACTTAAACCGATATCCTTAAGCGGTAATAATTCGCTAAACGTACCGATAATGTTAACATTATAAAGAAAAGAGGGGAAAAAAAAATAAAAGAAAGATTAAATCGCGATTTTGCAGGATCCGGTTCATCACCATAAGACTGACAGAATGAAAAGACCGATCATTCACGCTGTCACTCTGCCAAATACGGAGGAGAAAACTTTAGACCGAGCTTTAATGGCACCAGTATGCCAAACGTTTTTTTTTTAAGAATCTCCACTGGAAACGCACCTGTGAGCACAAAGAAATAACTGAAAATAACCAAAAATCACCAACGCACACACACGTGCGCACACACTCACGCAGGGGTGCCACACTCACGCTGACCTACAATGGTATATGACAGCTCAAGTCATTTGTCTGGTGAAACCCTATGAAGTTGATGTGACACATTCTGACAGACAAAAGTGAGCACGTTTGATCGGTGAAGCATCAAACTTCCAGCTCGTTTCATGAACCAGGAAACTGGAACTCACTGTAATAAAACGAGAGACTCAGAGAGCCATATCTCCACTCTCTGCCTGCTCTCCTCTTTAAGCCAAACCAACAAACTTTGAGAACTCACACATAAGGACGCACAGTCAGTCTCCCTCTTTCTCTCTCTCTCTCTCACACACACACACACACACACAAAGAGCCCAACTCTAATTAAAATCTTCCAAGTGGAGGACTCTTGATTGACCGTAATGCTTTAGTAATCTTGTCTCTGTGCCTTGACCTACTCTGTCGCTCTGGACGATTTATGGCACCCAATTACAATTTGTATTCGGCCCAGCCCGGAGAACGGGAGAGAGACAGCCTGTGAGAGGAGAGAGAAAGGCCTTTTCTTTGCCTTGGTCTACCGTGCGGTCTCACCACGCTTCCCGTCTTTCACCTGCCTGCCGCCTGAGCACGCTCACGCCCATGTCTGCTTGTGAACAAAGCACCGCACGTACATCCACTGGTTTACTCACTCTCTCCGTTTTCAACTGCAGCACACAGGGATTCGGTCATCTCTAGTCCCCTAATCTCTGGCATGTTCACACAGGAACTAAAGTGCAGTGTCTCTGAGGCCCATGTGTGTGTGTGTGTGTGTGTGTCCAGCCTGTGTGACCTCTTTATGCCATGCTTTCCTCAGTCAGGTACAAAACGAAATGAAAACGTTGCAAAACGACGGAAACTGCACTCGCGACTATCTGCAGTAATACCTCAGCTGAACTGCTTCGCTCTTGCTTTCAGTGTCTTCCGTGCTAACGACCACTGTTTCAAACCGAGGAAAGGTACGAGGAGAGAGCTACTCTGCAGGCAGTCAGTTACCCTCAACACTGGGCAGTCAGAGGGCGAAAGTCAATCTTTCCCTTGTTCCTGACACCAATAACACTCTTTGACCGAGGGGGAATGCAGCCTTTATTTATTTCTTTTCTTTTTTTTTTCTTTTCTTTGTGTGGATTCCAAAATCTGGTGATCCTCTGCAACAGAGATCCCACTGAAGTTTTCAAATGCGATGGAAAACCTGGTATACACTGGTTTGCAATAAAGAGGATTACATGCATTTGACTGTTGACTCAATACGTTTCAATACGTAACAATACGTTTCACTTGCTCACTCATTCACACAGTAAGTTAGCTGGTTCAGTGAGCTACCTTGCTGCTTTGTTAACTGGATGTTTACTGGTTATTTCTTACACATTTTTCTATCGTGACTCATATCGTATACCATTCAGAGACGTATTACAGTGAGATATTGTATATGAAGAAGTTCTGTGCCGAGCACATTGCTAGGATTTACAGTGTTCTGCACTGCGTTGTGTCGTCGCCTCAGTCAGACGAGCAGATAGCTTCATTAGGCTAAATTCAGTAGCAGTCCTATCAATTAACTCATCACCAATCATTTGCCAAACCCAACATCGCGCCGACATTAAAATAACTAATGTGCCCAGCAAAGTTGTCAGACTCTATTAATTGCTTAATTAAAAAGAAGCCATCGTCTCTTTGGGTTTCCTGTTCGCTCATTCTCACCGAGAAAGCGTTTAAACAGATAGCACATTTTGTTTTGAGAGACAGGGGAGAGAGAGGGTTGTCATCGGATACCGCCAGAGTCGGCCCTAAACAATTACAAAAATGTCATGTCACAGTCCCATCCTAATGGAAAAACATCCATCACACGAAGCTATGGCAAAGGCCAATTTGACAAGCCAAACACACAACCGTAATTATAGCGTTAGCATCTGATTTTCAGGGTTCACACTTTGACGACCGAGTGACGATTAAATATGCCTCTCCCAGGTCAGGTTACTGGTGATGAATAAAACCTCTTTTCTAGGTCTAGACACACAGCTAAATTGTCATCAGACATAAATAATTAAAAAAAAAAAAAAGAATTTATGAAAAAAAGGGGGAAAAAACTGTAGCATGTTTAGCAGCTCCTTAGAAACATATTGAATAATGGGCCTACACGAAATGCTGGCATAATAATCGAAAACGAAATCATTTAGAGGATAAATCTATAGATGTATATTATCGTAGATGTAAAATGAACAAACCTGTACCAATGACGTATTAGAGATGTTAATATGGTGGAAATCATAAGTGTTGCCCACTGAATCGTAGTCTGATATTTTAGCAAATGACACTACATGAATCATTATTATAGCGGAACATCTCACACTCGATTAAAATGGAATTATGATTAATCATTTGGAATTGCTCCGGAGACTCGAGAACAATGCTTTTGTCTCCCCCGAGGATGTGAAATATTCATCTCTATTGTTTTTCTGTTTTGCTGCTTCCATGCACACATGAAATGTTTGTTGTGCTTATATTAATGACCATATTTTCTCTGTGTGTCTTTCTATGTTTTGCTACAATAAGAAGACTATGCAGATCACTTTGAAGATGATGTCACGGTGGGTGAAATGACAATCTCTTTTTTCTCTCTCTCTCTCTTTCTCTCCACTGTGTCTCTTATTTTAATGGCTTTCCTCACTTATTCAAGACATCAGTGTGTCCTGGCATGCTGATGCTTAGGCATGCCTTGGAAATCCTATCTTTGAAAACACCCCTTTCTCCTAACACGGATGGTTCGCTCCAGATATATGGCATCATTGAAATCCAATCAAAAATCCACAGCAGGTCAAACCATTCTAATTTACTGAGAGCATCAGAGCTGTTTACAATCAAAGGGCATGCACTTTTACACAGACACACTGTTTGCTGAATTGTCTTCTGTGGGCAAAACGTGATAAGTAATCCTATGGCGACCACAGAGTGGAGCAGTCTCGTAATATATTCTGTTTCTTGAGTCATGGTCCAAACTAAACACTAAGCAGGAATATTGTTTCTTATTTTAGCCTTTACTATAAAAACCGTTGGTCTTTTTTTGTTTTTTGGGTTCATTATTAAATAGGTGCACTGCAGGTTAAATGCCAATTAGCAGAGTTCATCACAAACCCACTCAGAGATTATATGTATACAGACCTCACTAACCCAAGTTGCCTCACCAGAGGAATATTAAATAAGAAAAAAAAAAAGAAAAAGAAGAAGAATTTGAATAATTTTACAGCCAACTGTAATAGCACACACAGATTAACCGTCAATGCTCACCTTTCCTCTCCGATTGGGGGGGGGGGGGGGGGGGGGGGTGTGTGGAGCATATTTGTCTTTAGAGCCAGAGACTGATAACATGTGCTGCGGTTTTTACGATACTGACATTTGGTCGTTACGAGTCGGGACCCAGAATCAGGAGCACGGTTTGCTCGTCTCTGGAACTTTATTGGTTTTTCCTAGTGATGTATTTCTGTAAGGTTTCCGAGGACACGTTTTCCCCTGTATGTCGTCACTGATTTTTATGGCCTCTCTCTCTCTCTCTGTCTTTTTTTTTCTCCGCATGTTTAACTCTAGCTCCATTAAAACAGAACGGATTCTAACCATCATCTGTTCCCGCTCTAGAGTGTGTTGTATCAATAACATTTCTCTCTCTCTCTCCCTCTTTTTTTAACAGATGTGTTGTTGACAGAGGTGTGTTCTGTGGCACTGTGATATATAGGAGAACATTTTGTCAGTACAGTTGTACCATGCCCTGTATGCCCTGCTGCACTCTGAAAATCAAACCCAGTCACCGCGCAGAAGTAGAATCTTCACAAAACGCACACACAAACACACACACACACACACACACAAATATGCACACACATATACACACACACATGCACAACCACACCCACACACAGACACGCACAAACACACACGCCACGCACAAACACACACACGTGCAAATGCACACCCATACATACACATGCACACACACACGCAGGCACACGCACGCTCACAGACACACACACGCACACACACACATGCACACACGCGCGTGCACACACACACGCATAGGTATACAGGGTTGTATGCTCCTGTCCTGTTGTGGCATACATAGACAGCTTGATCAGGGCACTGCCATTTTGGCAAGTGCCCCCCTTTCCTCGCCGACGTCCCCTCTGTTACATCATTTAATCTGTGCTGATGAGCAGTGATTACATCTGCTATTGATTAGGAGGATGAAAAAAAATGTGTGTGTGTGTGTGTGTGTGTGTGTGTTAAGCATCTCAGTTAGACAGATCAGGGCTCTGCGGTTTGCCCCGTTAGCCTCAGATCAACATTAATCCATTCAGCCATCCAAAATGTGCCACCTTCACTTGCCTCTGAACGCATGGCAAAACTCTCCAAATCTAAATGCAAATCAGATTCTTTACATCATTAAGGAACCTAAATTATCCCACAACGCCTCCAGATTAACAACACTCTAGATAGACTCTGCGGAAGATAATACCAGTTTAAATAAAAGCTCATGTTGGAATGAAAAGGCATCACTTTGAAGTCTTGCATCAAAAAGTTTCATACAGACACTCCCTCTTGAGATTCTTACCATGCAATTAGTGAATTTTATATGTCAAGAAATTATTTATCACAATACAGGTATGTGCTTTCAAGATGAGTATGTGGTCTCAAAGGCAATTTAAATGATTCCTGTATCATATTTATGCACCGCTGTTAAGGTTTCAGTCCACAAATACAACATGTAAGATGTTTTTGGGGTTTTTTTTCCCTTTAGGGGATTTTGTCAGTGTCTAAAAGACCTCAAGTGATACAGTGTCGTTTTCTTCCTTTTTAACATCACCAGTTATGACCCAGACCTGCAGGTCTGGTGAGGAGTTATGTGGTAATGCTGGGAATATGCAAAGCAGGCTAACCTCCAGTGCTCAGAGGAAGAGAGGAGGCTGTGTAGCAACATAAATAAATAAATAAATAAATAAATAAATAAATAAATTTGGGAGAAGGTGTCGTGCGCCATAAATTCAGAAAATCCACCTTGCTGGAAAATTCCAGGGGTGCGGATCGTCCATTGATCTCATGGCAGGCTCCACCTTGACTCCCCTGATCAATGGTTAGAGAGGAAAGGCAGTCATCAATGAGTGACACCAATGATGTAAAAGCTCTGCAGTCGTTCGACTGCATCCAGGCTGCATCCCCTCGTGCACACACACACACACACACACACACAGATCCACCCTGCTCAAGGACACACACCGCCTGAGCCTTTCTCGCGTCCTTCTCGCCTCCATAAGCCGAAGCAGGTGGAGTCTCTCCATCCTTCCCGCTGTGGGAGGACCGGTGGGGCCAGCGGGGCGCTTCCTGCTCGAAACACGACCGACCCGTTCCGCAGCGGGCCACGGGCCAGGACCGAACCGAGGAAGAGAAAACACACCGCGGCACGACGTCGAGAGGGTTAGATCGGTCACACGAACGTTCTTTGATGAGCTGGGATCGGTTGATTCAGCAACATGGTAACTCACAAATCAGACATGCTTGTTACGTCACAGTTCTTTCAGTCCTTCAGTGTAACCTTCTAGAGTTACTGGAGTCTACTGTATAGTGAAAAAAAAAGCAATCCTCGCAGAGAAAACAATGGCAAAGCATTAACCCCATTCATTCAGAGAGTCAATCAACAATTCAACTGTGAAGCCGTAAGCAGGAAAACGCCGATTTTCGCAGGTTGCCGCTGTCATCTACCGTAAAAATTCATTCCAGCGCAGCTCTGTTTAGATCTGACCGTACAGTTTTCTTGACAGAAAAACAAAGACAATAAACTAATTACCCACTGAATCTATCCAACAACTAATATTCATCCAAGCACTCTGATCATCTTCCAAAAACCAAATTAGATGACACATCGTGTTAAGCAAATGAAAAAGAACGAAAACAGTATTTATGAAGCAACTGACATCGTCATTCATCAGTGTCAAGTGCAAACATTGCCTAAAACTCGCTGAGAGGAAAATATGCAAAACGCAGAAGTCAAAACTCGCTCTGTGTACTCCTTGAATAAGGTTAGCTACGGGGAGGCTCACGGCATGTTCCTGGACAAGAGGAAAATGCTGATAGGGGCAACGTGACAGAGGAAGAAGTTCAAGTGAGACTGTGATGGTTGGAATTTCAAACCCCTGTCTCATGCTGCAACTCCATGGTAACAGGGGACTGAAAATGGCCCCAACACTCCAACTGTTATTTTCACTGTACTGAACTCCAAAATACACACTTGACTAAAACTGAAGTTTATCTCTGCATAGTGATGTGTTTGCCTGAGTGCGTGCTTGTGACTATGGCACAATGGCATTTTCCATTTTCTCTCAAGACGATCGGGTTAACACATCTATAGTCTATATTAAATTCCTTCGCTACTTTCTGACGGACTCTGACATCGCTAACGCGGCGTTTAAAAAATGTTAACCAAAAGCGACCTGACAGCAGGGAGATTGTCTGCTCGAGGTGGGAACGGCTCCTCAGGACAAAGATGTAAACCATTACAGCTCCTCTTCTCCTGACACTGTTTATACCCGTCATGTCGTAACAAGTCTCTGCCACGTCAGAAAAACCATTCACAGGTAAAACCCTAGCCCAGAGAAAACTAATGCGCGAGTAACTCATTCCCCAGAGAAATGACCGATTTGCCCGTTTGTTTTCTCTGATCTAAACACCTTTACAGTACTAACTTTACAGTTTGATAACGGGAAAGTACTGTACTAAATTTGGGCAAATGGACCTGTTATGTGAAGCGGATGAACTCAGCCGGTCAAGTCCAGCGGTTCATGCAGCTACCTCACCAGTTCTGAGTGTCACTGTTTACCTCTCTCTGTTTCTCCAAATGAAAAACAGAGCTGTACCCTGAGATTCGAAGGTTAGGGACAGAGAAAGAAGCAGGTAAACTCCAGAGATGGTATTCCTCCCCTGAGAGATGGTATTTCTCTCTCTCTCTCTCTCTCTCTCTCTCTCTCTATCTCTCTCTCTCTCTCTCCCGAGGAGACGCGGCGACGGCGGGTCTGGCCTGAGCTGTCATCTTTCCGAGCCGTAACGAGAGCGGCGAGCGTGGAGAGACCGGCGAGAGCTCTGGATGTTAGCTGGCTGCGGGATTATCAGATATGACAGCTACAGCTCAATAAAGGCACACGCGTTCGGACAGACGAGGACAAGGGAACGAGGAGGACACATTCCCGCAGCCAGAACCCAACAGCCAATACCAGCGCGCACCGTACGAACACACTCTGCCGCTCCGAGCTTTCACCGGCCCTGTCTGGAGCTGAACCGTTCAGCGAGAGACAGCCTTGGCAGGTGGGTCTTGATGGGTCCACTGGTCTTGTAAAATGATAATTACATTCAAGGCAGATACTCGAGAATGTGAAGGTAATAATGCACATATTAAATACATTATACATATTAAAGACATACACATTAAAGTTTTATGTGAACACTTGCACAAATATACTTTTTGAACATACTGACTCAGATATTCACAATCCCCTGTGACTCTGTGTGTGTGTGTGTGTGTGTGTGTGTGTGTGTGTGTGTGTGTGTGTGCATGCAGTGGGTAAACTGTTTGTGTGTATGAGTCCCCTCTGCGTTTAGTCAGCATTTCTGTTTGTGTTGTGAATCAATTTTTGCCATGTCTGTGATGCTACGCTCTCTCTCTCTCTCTATCACTCTCTCTCTCTCACACAGTTACACACACACACACACACACACACACACACACACACACACACACACAGACCTCTCACTCCCCTCCCATTTCAAACATTCCATTTTTAGCTCTGTGAGTTGTGTAACACTCCAGCCAGTGACTGTCAAGTCTCACGGGAGATTCAGACCGTCTCTTAATGTCAGGTTGGCATAGAGTCTGTCCATTTGAATCCTGGATCCGCTGGCAGACACGTCTGAATGTGTCAATCGACAGCTCGTCTAACAGAGGAGGGGTCAAACACTGGACAAGGACCTGACCTCACCGTCTGTCCACTTTTTAACACAACCACTCTCATCCAGATGTCCTGATACCACGTGCAGAACGAAGCTAGTTTAACAACATGGTCTGTCTCTCGAATCTTTGGAGCAAATTGATAGTCATGAATAGTTATTTCAACCTGGCTACATTTATATGGAGCCTGTAATTCTATTAATGATATGTTTATGGGCTCATTTTAAAGAGAGCACTTCCGTGTAACTTTTATACCCTCGGCATCGGAAGGCTTGTGTTCTGAAGGGTTATGGTCCTCCACCCAACTCATGTCACCTTTGACCTTTTATGCATGTCAGACTCCATTTCATTCTGTGGAACTGACCTGTAAATGGATAGCTTAAACGTGTAGCATAATTAGCATACTCACAAACAAGTACTTTTGGAATCATCATTCAGTATGTAGTTTTTGTGAAATATTCCATAAATAAATATGAATTGCTGTATATTTACATCTGAACTCTTTTCAACCTGCATCGACAGAGTTCTGTTTTGCATTTTAAAAAAACGGCAGTTCAGCACCAAATATGGGTCTAAACACTGAATGAGGAGAGATACGGCCCAGACATCTGTCTCTTCCATTAATTCCACAATGTCTCATCTTTCACTCTCTTTTTCAAGCTGTTTGGTTTTGTCTGTTCCTGACTCCTGCCCAGATCTGTCCTGTGTGTCCTGTTCGTAAGATATCTCTGTTATCTGGACGAATTCATTTCACCACATCTTCGTTAACACATTATTACCAGCGCTAACTCCACTCAGCTGTGTTAATGTCCATAACAATATTAGAAACATGCCTGTTATTAAACAAAATGAGTAGTAATGATTGGGCAGTGTCCAGTGATATGAAAGAGCTGCTAGCGGGCACAGAAACACAGCACACAAACACATGCACACACACACACACACACACACACACGCATGCATACACACACACACACACACACACACACACACACACACGCATGTAGGCACACACGCACATGCATGCATACACACACACACACACACACGCACGCACGCATATACACACACACACACACGCATACACACACACACACACACACACGCATGCGTACACACACACACACACACACACACGCATGCATACACACACACACACACGCACGCATGTAGGCACGCACGCACGCACACACACACGCACGCACGCACGCACACACACACACACACACACACACACATGCATACACACACACACGCACGTACGCACACACACACACACACAGAAGAGAGTCTGATCCCTGTCGACTACGCCAACTCTTTTCACCAGCTAATACTGGTTCACCCATTCTACTCTCCCTTCCTCCCCGGACTTTTTCATTCAATCTCTCTATCTTCCTGCAGCAGCCATGTGAAATTCCCGCTGCTCTGAGGAACAGCTCAGTCCGTAGCGAAAGCCGTAGCCCCCTCGCCCATTCCAGCAGCCTCTAATCAACGCTGCCAGACTCCAGCAGGGAGGGGGAGAGAGAGAGGGAGAGACAGAGAGAGAGAGAGACAGAGAGAGAGAGAGAGGGAGAACCTGATCATTAATGGCTTGGGCCTGGGTCTCAGCATGGCCCTTGTGTTAACCAGCTTTTCCACTTGTTTCTCTAGATTCAGGCAATGCAGGAGACCCCCTCCAGACACACACATACACACACACACACACACACACACACACAGTCACCAACACAGTCTCTCCAATAACCATAACCAATGCACTCCCAGGACACACACACATACACACAGACACACACACGCACACACACACGCACACATACACACACACACACACACCAAATCCAACATCAAACAGGCCGTGGATAAAACCAGCCTTTCCCCCGGTTGGCTGGCTTTTATTTCGCCCTTTGCGAGGGACAGGGAGGAAATTGTGAGCTAAGCTGCCTTTTGTCAGCCACTTTCTGATGCCTCGTCTGAGCCGCGGCCCTTTCCGCCATATTTCCCCTTTTAGGACAGATCTCCCAACACATCACGCACTTATTAACATTTCAAACCACGCTATTTTTTAAGTCTAATAATTAAATAATGATGAAACATTCTGACCCCTCCTTCACCTCACACTTTTTAAAGAGTTATTTTAGAGGACTTTTTTTTTTTTTTTTTAAACTTTTTTATGGTTCTTTCTTTCCTGACTGCGACTTGGTCTCCTCTGTATTGGCATTACTCTGGTCGGGACCACACAGTTTTTCCAAAACGCTCTAAAACCCCTTCCAGAGAGTCTTTCCCTCGGATCGGAATACCACACAAATGGCAGTCATGCACAGACGCACACTCAGGCTGATCCCTACCGTTTGTGCACAAGTTACCATCGGTCAGAAGAGAAAACAATCCAGTCCAGTCGTTTTCTATGAGTGTACCAAAATGCTCGCGTTCGTTTGATGAGACCATAAAATTAAAGTCAGAAAAGTGATGAATCCACATGCGTGTGGTATCTCGACTCTGGTTCGAACCCGTCAGGATCAGATGAAAGTTCTCGCCAGAGTGACGAGGTTAATGTAAAAAGGGCAAATTTACAGGTACGAGTCAAGTGAGGACAGCGTAGTACTTTGGCGACCAACGTTTCCTCTGGTAAATATTTCAGTTGTGTAAATATCGGGTGTCGGATGATGAGGTAATTCTGAGCATTGTCATATGGGTTGGAACGCCGTGTAACCACATGGCAAAAAATATACACAGCGGGACAATTTATGACCAGCGGATGAGTCAGTTTTTCTTGGCTCAGAGACCGAGCCTCAGAAACAAGGATCCTGCATCTTATCTGAGCACCACAGGAACCTGAAAAAGAAGCCTGTAAATAAATAAAGAAATAAATGGAATAAGTCACCAGCAGATGTACTGGCTGATTGGCATTTTAGTGTGTGTGTGTGTGTATGTGTGTGTATGCGCGTGCGTGTGTGCATTGGCTGATTGGCAGTTTAGTGTGTGTGTGTGTGTGTGTGTGTGTGTGTGTGTGTATGTGTATGTGTGTGTGCGTGCGTGTGTGCATGTGTGTGTGTGTGTTGACTGATTGGCAGTTTAGTGTGTGTGCAGCACAGAACTTGCAAGTCACGCAGTGTATGACAACAATTCCCATCATCCAATGCACTGCATGTGCAGTTTCATCAAAACATCTGATTGGATGGAAAAACTAGATAAAAAACAGTCAGTTATGCAGTATATTTCAACAATTTCATCAAGTTTTACGCTTTTGAAGGATTATGAACTGAATGGCAGAGTCATATAAGTAATGTACATTTTGATGTTTCAGCAGTGATCCAAATGATTGTATGAATATTATTGCAGTATTGTAATGTCACAGAAAGGACACTCTAGTTAGGAGTGTGGAGGGATTCTTTTTTGCTGAGGACTTTGTCCACATGCAGCTCTGGACCCTGTTTCAGGAGAAGACATTTATGCTCACCTAGAGTCAGAAATGTGAAGTATGTACAAAAAGAGGGAGAGAGAGAGAGAATCAGTTTCAGCCACCAATGTGAGTGCTGTCATGGGTGCTGGGGAAAAGAGAACAAAAGAGAAAGAGAGAGAGAGATCGCATCCGTTTCAGCCACCAGTGTGGGAGCTGTGATATGTGTTGGGGAACAGAGAGAGAGAGAGAGAGAGAGGACTGCAGGGTGGATGGAGGGGGACCGGAGAAGAGAAGTGGAGGGTGTGTGTGTGTGTGTGTGGGGGGGGGGGGGGTTGGGGTGCAGTAGATGTGAGTGTGACAGATTTATTTTGCCTCGCTCAGGCCGGATGAGAGAGGAACATAAATAAAACGTGGAGAGGAGAAAGCTCTCCATTGAACATAATCAAGTAGATCGTTTAGCCCTCTATTCCTCACTGTGCCGTAGGCTGTGACAGCAGAGGTCCAAGGTGCGGTAACGGCTGCTGCTTTTAACCCTGGCCTCACCCTCCCCTGGTCTGGATGCACCATCCATACACACTCTGGATCCATACTCAGCCATAACAGCATCAGACCTGGGGTGGGTGGGGGGGGGGCAGAGGGCTGGGCTGTGACCTCTCTCATGCTCAGGTTAATTCTTCCCCCATCCCCTTTCCCAAAACCGTGGGTCACCTGATCTCAGTAAGAAGCCTGCAGAGTCAACGTTGCGATTTGGAGTCTTAACACATACACCATCCCTTCCATCCGTCCTTCGCTGGCAATGCAGCCCGCAGAGCCCGGAAAGACGGCAGGTGAGACGGAGCTGGATGTCGTTGTTTAGAGGCGGCTCATGTACACGCTACAGGATCCTTTACAGACCACAGGCACGTCATGAGGACGAAAGGTATAGCCGTCGAAACGTTGATATCCCGCGTGACAAGCGACGTGCTGTTAAAGACCCATCGCGCGTCGCCATCGTCAGAGCAGAGAACCCTCTCCGACACGTAAAAAACATTCCCCTCACGTCAGGTGTGTCATATGAAAGCACTTACACCTAAATTGTGTGAAGCGCCGACTGGAGAATCCGTGTGATAGGCTCTGCTGTGTATCACGATGTTTCGTGAATCTGTCTGCGAGCGTCGTATCAAAAGCTTTTACGTTAAGAGCGGCTGTCGGCGTGACAGCGCCACGTCCCGACATCGGTTTCACAGAAAGGGGGAAAAATTCCCAACGATCCACAGGTCAAAGAATCATAAAGAGATTTTGTATTTCTTCCACGCAACAACAGGGAGAAGTGAAAGAAAGTATGTGAATATTTTTTTTAACGTTCATTTGGATGATTAATATTAAAGAAATCGCCTGAAAAAGGAGATACTATTAACATTATCTGTACTCTGAAAAAGGAGATACTATTAACATTATCTGTACTCTGATGAGATTGGAAAAACATTTTACACCGCAGAGGTAATCTACCAAATGTGTCAGCTTAAAATCAATCCCAATATAAACAGTTACATTAAAAAAAAAACTCCAAAGGAAGAAAAGAAAGGTTGAAGCAAAAATGTTTCTAAACAACACAGCAGCTTTTCAAATCACTGTATTTTTTTTTTAATTCTCAATGATTTCTCCATTTCTCTTCTATCTGTATATAGCCATTTTTACTGTAATATTTTCCTCAGATTACTCAATTGTTGATGTGTAACATTGCATGCTTTTTTTTTTTTCTTTTTCTCCTCTCTCTGTCTCCGCGGCTTTATGACTTGAGGCAGGGTTGTGTGAGCATAAAGTCATTAGGAGAGAAATTTCTCTGAAAGCACAAGAAGATCCTCATTAAACAACTTCTCGTTTGGCAACAAAGAACAGCAGCAAACATGCAAACTGAACATTTATCACAAAGTGTGCCGTATACCCTCTCCTCCGGTAATACGGAACTGAGGTTTGACACCATCAAAATCAAATTCTTTCTTGTCTTGTCTTGAGTTAAACGGAGCATAAAGGCATTAGTGTGTTAGAGACATCAAAAAAGAAAATACATGACCTCTGATCTATGCATCCACCCACCCACTCACACACACGCACGCGTGCATGAAGCATACACGCACGCACGCACACATGCACACACACATGCACACATGTATGCA
Organism: Chanos chanos; assembly: GCF_902362185.1. NCBI lineage: Eukaryota > Metazoa > Chordata > Actinopteri > Gonorynchiformes > Chanidae > Chanos > Chanos chanos. The sequence goes on along the minus strand of NC_044499.1, from coordinate 50,067,075 downwards.
CACGCACACACAGAGGCACGCACACACACATGCACACGTGCATGCACACACACACAAACAGGTACGCAACACACACACCCACACAAACACACGCACACACACATGCACACACACACCTTTTCCATTCCCGATACGGTTAATGTCACAAAGGGAAAGCTGACTCTGTGGAGGAGCAGACTGTGTTTTGTAATGTTGTCATGCAGAGCTGACGTCTTAAACAAATGAAAATGTGAAACTGCCCCCGTCATGGTGTTTCTGCAAAAGCCCAACTGCCACTAAAGCTCCGAGCTGCCAAAGCTCCAACCCGGTGTCAAGACAAGATGCTGCCACTCTCCAAAGAGCGGGGGACGGACCGCATCCCTAGAACACATGCCAACAGATCTTCACGTCTACTTCAGGACAGAGACACCGAGTGAGAAAACAAGGGATGTGACAACGGATTTTACATTTCTGCCATAGCTCAGTAAGAGGTTACAGACAGCGATTTAAACCAGGACCAAATGTTTGTTAGAACTTCTCCAAATGTCCCTCATAAGGGATTTGTCCGTGACATCCCTCACTCACATCCACAATTCTCTGACATTAGCTTCTCTACCTACCACACACACACGCGTGCGCGCGCACACACACACACACACACCCCCCCACACATGCACACACATACATACACGCACACACATACACTCAGATCCACAATTCTCCAACAGTCAGACCTGAGCTTCTCTACATACAACTCACACACATGCACGCGCACACACACACACACACACACACACACACACACACGTGCACACACACATGCACACACACAGACACCCACTCAAATCCACAATTCTCCGACAGGCGGACACGAGCTTCTCCACATACGTGAATGCGTTTGGATTTTGCCATGAGGATTGCGACTGGATGGTGAGACTGTTTGAAAAGATGGACATTTACAGAGACACGTCTCAGAATAGCACAAACATTCACGCTTTAAGTGATGGAGAGGTAGTGACTGTCACAGAGCTGAAAATGCACAAGTTTAATGTACTGTTCATTACACTATATTATACTATATCCAAAAACAGCATGGGGAACGACACCTTAATATAATTTAAAATTTGAACCACATCAGGAGTGCTTGTAACATTGTGAACATTTAGATTTGGATGGAGACAAATTTGAAGCTTTCATGATTATATCTGATGCTTCTCTATATCGTTTTATTGTTCTCTGTACAGTAGACTGAACCATACTCTCTAAATTCAGACACAGTCTC
>NC_044499.1:50045814-50055814 GCF_902362185.1 Chanos chanos | reverse complement strand
CACTGATAATGCCTTAGATTCTCACTTTACGCATCTCTCTCGTCGTTAACTGCGTCCCTGTCTAGTTTAAAGGCCAGTTTTAATCACTGGCAGTGTTAAAACAGATGTTTTATTACAACCTCTCATTATACTTTGGGTTAAATTAAACAAAATGATCACGGAGACGGCGCTAATACAGAAACATCCACATCCCTGACCATGTTCTCTCTCTCCATCACTTCCCCCGAGGAAAAATGCAAGCAGCAGCATTGATACTCTGGCTACCTGTGGCCCCGGTATTTTAGGGGAACTTAAGAAAGCTCTTCTGTAAATGGTGTAATCCCATTAGACTGCATGATCTGACTCTAATAACCAAACTAAGAGGGACATTGACTAAGTCCACAGGCAAACTCCTCGTGTCCTTGTTGTGGTAAAAAGGTGATGGAAACGCCAAAGAAATCTCTCATGTCCTCAGAACACTTTCAGTACACATTGAATTCACATGAACAATGATTAAAAATGACACCTTAAGATATCTAAGCTGTTAATAAAAAAGATACAAAAGGTCAAGCATGTGTGTCTGGCAGTATGAAACAGCATACAGAGCCTGACAGTATTAAACAGCATACAAAGCCTGGCAGTATGAAACAGCATACAAAGCCTGACAGTATTAAACAGCATACAGAGCCTGACAGTATTAAACAGCATACAAAGCCTGGCAGTATTAAACAGCATACAAAGCCTGGCAGTATTAAACAGCATACAAAGCCTGGCAGTATTAAACAGCATACAAAGCCTGACAGTATTAAACAGCATACAGAGCCTGACAGTATTAAACAGCATACAAAGCCTGACAATATTAAACAGCATACAAAGCCTGACAATATTAAACAGCATACAAAGCCTGACAGTATTAAACAGCATACAAAGCCTGGCAGTATTAAACAGCATACAAAGCCTGGCAGTATTAAACAGCATACAAAGCCTGGCAGTATGAAACAGCATACAGAGCCTGGCAGTATTAAACAGCATACAAAGCCTGACAGTATTAAACAGCATACAAAGCCTGACAGTATTAAACAGCATACAAAGCCTGGCAGTATTAAACAGCATACAAAGCCTGACAGTATTAAACAGCATACAAAGCCTGGCAGTATTAAACAGCATACAAAGCCTGACAGTATTAAACAGCATACAAAGCCTGACAGTATTAAATGAGTTGTGTGAAGTAAGGTTGTGGAGGTTTGTAGATTTGGGTATGTGCCTTTAATCAAAATAAGCAAAACATTGATCAAAAACCACTGAACAAGGCATACACTGATTTAAAATAAATTTATCAATCAATCTTACCATTCACACACTCCATATTTTCATATTAACCATAAATTGAGCACTTAGGCCCAATGTTTGTCTTCACAATGCTAACAACTCTCTCTCTCTCTCTCTCGCTCTCTCTCGCTTCAATTACTTTTCATTTATCTTAAACAATCAAAACAATATTGTGCTGGGGGAAACAAAACAAAAACAAAACAAAAACAGCGTTCATTTCGGCCCTTCTTAAACGAGTCTCTTTTTTTTCTTTCTTTCTCTTTCTCTTTTTCTTACACAACTTTACAACGTAGCGGCAACTCGAGAGCGGAGTGGAACTTAATCACCGGTTCAATTACCCGCGCCTAACAATATCAAAAGTGAGTACGTTTTCTCAAAAGTTTAGCGAGAGGGAAGTGCTGAGTGTCTGGTAATGACCACGCCTGCGCGGACGCGAACGCAGGGAAAGAGTCGGTCCCCGATTGCCCCGCCAGTCATTTTCATTAACTGCCGCATTTTAATTAAACATTGATTACCTGCTAATTACTCTAATGATTGTCCCCAGATGAGAAGGACCAGGTACAGCGAGTGACAGAGGAGAAAAATGAGGAATCTGAGGCAAATGAAAATTGTGTTTGAGATTCCCCTCAGGGGGAAAACTGTTTGGTGATTATTTTTTTGCTTTTATAAATGACGCCTTCACCACGCATTCCCTTAATTTACGTCTCGGTGATGACTCCCTTATGACTAATGTTGAGAAGATTGAGTGCGTGCGCATTTTCATCAAATTTGGGTAATTTTCTGCCACTAGAAAGCAATAAATAAATTCAAAATAAAGCCTTCCAGTGGCACACATGCAAATTAATCCCCATTGTAATAATAGAAAGTGGGAAAAAAAACCCACTTTCATGGCGCCGCATTAACGTCCCTCAGCAAAGTACAAGGGATCGGTGCTCTGAAGGTATCGATCCTTAATCTCTGCAATGTGTATCCCCCCCCCCTACATTTCCACTTTTACAACATAAAAAAAACAAAAACGAAACACCCGCTGTTTCTGTTGTCACAGGCCGAACTTTTACTGAGATAATAGCCTTGAAGACCAGCGTTTGTTGTTAAGAGGTTTGATTCTAATATTTTGAGCTGTTGAGGTGCTGATTCGTGCTTTCAGTTTCAGATTAAGCCATGTCACTACTCCCCCCGCCCGTCACTGCACGCGGAATTGTAGGATATGCTAAAAAAAAAAAAAAAAAATTAATAGATGTAAAAAAAAAATAAATAAATAAATAATGAAAACGAGTGAACGAATGAATAAATAAATGTATCACAAAACCCAGCGTGATGAATAATGAATGTGTCATCCCTCACTCTATTCTTCTTGTTTGCTTTGATTCGGTCTCTCTCGTTTCCCAGTTACTGGAATATCTTAGCCACATCAAATATCCCTGCAGCACAGCCTGTCGGCATCAATACCCAGGCCAGAGTTTTAAATGTTTTACTATCTCTTTGTTTCTAAGCACAGCTGATTTATCAGAGAGCCCACAAACGCCCAAACAGCAAATCAGAGTTCAAAAATGACACAGATTCGTACTACAGCTAATCAGCGACCCATCAGCCAACTCTGAACCGTTTGAAACCTTAGATATATTCATTATTCTCAGTCAGTCTGGACCAATGCACAGCATGGAGAAACAATCTGGTTTCCACTGAAAAAATACCAGTGTTTACAAAGACACAGAGAGGGCTTAATTGCTTCCCACATTAATGCAACTTGTCAGTCCATGTGAATGTTTTTATATCCCACATCTATAGGTTTGATATCAATAAGTCAATTACAAATTGAGAGAAGGCTGATATGTCTGGACTGATGACTCAAACAGTGAAATCAAATGTATACACTTCAGCCAAGAAATCTCCATATGAAGCCCATCAAAACATCCTGACATGCTAGTCCATTAATAAACGTCACACAGGAACCAGCAGCTGTAATGACCAGAACCCATTCTGAACTTTGTCTTGTTGTTGTTGTTGTTGTTGTTGTTGTTTTAATCACATAGCATGTACGACTAGCATTTGAGGGAAAGTGCTTATATATATATATATATAAGTTTAGATTAGGAGTTTAGAGATGTGAACAGCATTAAGACAAGCATAAGAAAGGTCAATTTCCCTTTGTATGTAACTTAATTCAGTATGGACTATTTAAACTGGTAGGGTGCAAAGAAATTAGATTGTGTTTGCGTGGTATGGATTTTTACCCATTTGATAGCCTCAGGTGCAAAGGGAGGAAGGGGGGGGGGGGGGGGTAGAAATCTTGATGCTGTTTGAAAATGCTTTGCATGTAGAGAAGTTATTACAGCAAAACGTGAGCACACTGACGGGTACATTTCTGCAGAGATCATGTGGTGTTTGTATCTTTCACGGTCTTAACCAATCACGGACGCGTTTCAGTGGAAAATGGCTATTCTTGTCCTGCATCATTTGCATATATTATTCATAAATATTCGGTCTGTGTTTTTCCTCTTGTCATAACGAAAAGACGGTTGGTTATCTTTCCGATGACCTCGTGTTGTCGTGGGAACAAACTTTCCCTAATTGCACGTGGTATCTGCATGGTTCACCAGCAGGTTTAGACATAACAACCCTTTGCATGAATATGCAATGCAGATATGGCAAATTCAAGTCATGTGACTTGACAGGTGTGTGTCTTGACTCTTGAATTTGATGTATTCAGATGTGATGAGTGAAGTGACCTGGGCTACACTTATGAGTTTATCCGAAATTAGATCAACTCGTCACAGCTCTTTCTGAAATTCAGAATCAAAACTGTTTACGATCCTAGATCCTCGTGATGGTGCGTAGGGCACAAGAGCCGAACAGACACATTCGTGCCATTGTTTCAATGTTTGTCACTCCACTTGATTTAGAAGCATGTTGGTCGGATTTGAATAATACTTGTCAACTTTTATTTTGGATTTAACTCAGTACTCAGATATTATGAATCATGACATCGATTTTATGACTTGCACGTCAAAGTCTTGGTTCCATGTCAGTGACTGTGAACTATGAAAAAAAAAATGCATTTAGCTAAAAAAAAAAAAAAAGAAAAGAAAAAATGTCATTGTAAGATTAATGACCCAGGAAATTTACTGATAACTGTTATGAATTTCCATTCTCATTGATGAAGTGTTTGAGAATGTCACAGTTCAAACACAGCAGACAGCCAGCGTGTCTTTGTGCCAACCCAACAAACACAGAGTTTGTCTGGGCACCATCTCCTTCACTCTTCCTGGCCCAACACCCAGCAAAATATGATTGAAAAACATTACTGAATGCTAGCAGTGGCACCTTTAGCAGCCTGTGCCCCACACTGGGTCATTTGTGTTTGCATTCTGCAGATGAGTGTTCAGAAGTCCTTCAAAAGACCACTACAGAACACGACGACAAAGTCCCTTACAGATGACTCTCAACCTTGCGCACTAGTCCCCGACCTGACTCTGTTCAGCTGTCAACATTCGTGTAAATACAAGTGACCGGTTATCCAAGAACAGTAAACCCTGTTCCAGTGTATGAAGGTGATTTTGATTGCAAAGCGTTTGTCTTACTGAACGCCTCAACTTCTTTCGCTCCCTCTTAGGGCCAGTAGCCAAGGACAGACAGCATATCTGTCATTGTCAGAGAGACAGAAGTCCTCACAGCGGACAGGTGTGTCTCACCTGGGTTTTCGTTTTGTTTCGTTTCGTTTCGTTTTGCTTTGTTTTTTGGGCTGGGTCTTGGGACTGTTGGCAGACCATAGCTAATCATCCGCGCTACACAGAAATTAGCCCCGTCTTTACTCTAAACCCCGTTAGAGGCGCGGCGCTGTGGGCCGCGGCTCCTCGGCTAAAGACGTGACGCTCTCTCCATTGTAATGAGTCTGTCCCTACATCCCCGAGTGATGTCATCTCTTTCCATTAACTAATAGCCTTGTTCTGAACACAAGTCCGTCAGGTGCCGAGCTGCGGAGAGGGGAGTTTTGGCAACCTACCAAATCTGCCATCCAAACATAGGGAGAAGACTCATGCAAACTTTTAGCTTCTTATTACAAGACAATGTGGAGAAAAAAAACCTCACTACTTTTACTATAAAACCAGACCGCATCGCCTTTATGCCCAGCTGAAAGGACGTCGTTGATAAGGATGTGCTGTGCTTTTTAAACTGACTAAGGAAAATGTTTGCTTTTTCAAAAGCCATTCAAAAAACACACAAAGAAAAAAAAAATCTTTAAAAAGGTATTCATTTGGTCATGGGTGCAAGACCAATACGCTTTTTTTTCTTTCTTTTTCAGAATACAGTATGTTTTCGAACAGTACAGATAAAATATATGCATTGTTGCAATGGTGAAAAAAAAAAACCTTGAATCCTCTTGTAAAATCTAATTGTTTGCTTGGTGTCATTATGCAAATTCATTTGCACAAACAAGTTAGAAACATTTGTTTGACTCAATAAGTCTGCATAATTCTTTGATTAAACAAATATTAACAAATTAGATTTTACAGCATAGAGGTGAAAACCAAACACAAGTCTGATGAAGCCTGTTTTTTAAACTTTGCATCTTTTAATGATTTCCACTGGATTACTGTTTTATTAGATTTGCGGGGGGGTCTTTCTTTCTTTTTTCCAAGAAAGTGTCTGTTTTATGTAGGAAAAAAGCGCAACAAATAAGGCACCAAATCATCTTGAAAACAAAAAAAACAATTCTGAAAAATCATTATAGGAACATATGAGTGAAGAAGTGAATAAAATGGCAGAATGTTCATTTATAATGACAGACATGTCTATAGTATACATTACTGAGGCTAAATTACAATCACTGAAATCCAGATTTCAAATCAGACAGATTTCTCTCTCAAAACAAATCGTACACTCTGAATACTACCAATAATATTACTTCTATCAATAATAACAACAACAATAACAATAATAATAATAATAATAATAATAATAGTAATAACAGATGAGGAAGGCCATCAGATGGGTCTTGTCTTTTTTCAGTGATTAGCCATCATCAGGACACCCTTCACAATTTACCCTACAGACGATTACATACACACACACACACACACACACACACACAGACACACACACACACACACAGAGCAATCAGGTTTCTACTCGTTCTGAATTTGAAATGATGAACGCCAGGTCTTTTTTTTTTTTCTTTTTTAGTATTGCACCAAAGCTTTAAGAACAGATAGAACCACCAGAGGCTAAGACAAGAGACCGCTACATTCTCCAGAATCCACGGAACAAAACAGAGGACAGAAAAAAAAACAAACAAACAAAAAAAAGGAAATAGCATCAAGATGACTTCACTGTCGTGCAAAAGAAAATCAATCATTGTTGCCTTGAACACTGCAACGTAAGATGTATTAACTCGAAACAAATGTCTTCGCCACACATACATGAAGGACACGTTATGGTCTGAAGTGAAAGTCATTTGTGTCGTACTCAGATGTTCTGAACGCGGAAACAACTTGACGGCTGTCATTTTTTTTTTTATTAGCTCTACCATTCTGAGCGAGGAAGACAGATGATAGAAACGCCTGAACGCATTAATAACCGTTATGGCTTAAGCTCTTTAACCATAGCGTACAATACACACGTCGAGATGAGCTAGCACTTGCCCACTTCACTTCTGAATCGCACGCATTATCAGCAAGAACGAACTGAATCTTTTCAGAGCTCTCGTGACTTTGATTTAATATCCTACGGTTCCGTTTTTCATTCGGAAGCCGGTGCCCTACGGTAGATTTGAAAGGAATTGTCAGGTTTTGCATTGCCATTTCGAGAAGGTTTAGGCCAACCCTCACTCTTTCTTACTGTATGACTGAAATCACTGACTGACTTTCATTAAATAGACTTTCCCCAAGTAACTCTTTGGCGAAAGGAGTAATATAGGTGTCGAGGAACACGACCAGGACAAACAGGGATCCCGCATTTCCTCTATTTTAGAACAAAATGTTGTCATTCAAATTAATTATGTTTCTTACCTCTTTTGACAACTCTGTTACAAAGCAGCTTCGTGGAGTACCGCACCTAATAGGGTGACAGTACCCGGGAAAAACCCTTAGGCCACAACAGGCCGAATCACTGAGAAGAACAAAGACTCTAAGGGGGGAACCCATCCTCCTCTGACACCATGTTGTTAGAGAGGATGGGTTAGACTACTTGGACTGCTTCATAGAACAAGAGCAGAGGAATCTGAACATTAGTCTTGGGACATTTGTTGCAGAAGTGCAGACACAATGAGGGTTGAGGTTGATCAGGTTTTACAGAAAAGAAACTGCAGGGCCATCGTTAACAGACGTTACGACAATGTCAAAAGTTAACAAAAAGAAAGAAAGAAAGACAAAAAAAAGGGAACAAAAGAAAGAAAACATGAAAGAAAAAATTCTCTCACTTGAGCTGGGTTCAATCAGTCAATCAGAAGTTAGGATGAGCCCTCTTAGCGTTGTCAAATTAGTCTCTCTTTTCCTATTGAAAATCAGGTGACCCAACAAGGTCAGGTGATGGACGCGCCGAGGACGGAGCAGGGACAACCCCCCCCCCCCCCCCCCCCCCCACCCCCCAGCGCTTTTCTAATGGAAGCCTGGCCTGGCTTTGACACACTGCTTCATCCCAATGCTGTCCAGGGCGTCCATTACCGCTGCCCTGGCCGGCGAATGAGCACAGGGTGGACGGCCCTTTCTGATCTAATGAGCAAGTGTCACAGTTAAAAAAGTCCTGACCGGCCAAGCTCAGGGCCACACGCATCCCTGAAGGACAGTTACTCCGTAATTTGATGCATGGTCTGCCTTGGATTGCTTGATACAGCTGTGTAAAAGTGTGACTGGAGCCTTGAGGAAATCCTGCAGAGGGTTTTCAAAAAGAAATATATATATATATATATATATATATATATATCAGAAATGAGAATTACTCTAAATCTAATCTTGATACTGGTGATGTCGCTGTGGCTTTGGGGTCATCTTTGACTGAAATGACCAGCCACACAGAACCAAGTGAGAGGTAGTCGCTTTACAACAAATTGGCATGTGCTCTCTCATACATTTCTTTTGTGTGTGTGTGTGTGTGTGTGTGTGTGTGTGTGTGTGTGTGTGTGTTAAATGGGTTGATTTGTTTTCAAGAAGGCACATTTCTTAATTCCAGCAAAACTGCGACTATTTTCAAATTCCCATCAAAGCCATTATGAAACCATATTTGTAAGTAAAAGAAAGAAAACCCAACCACAGAAACTTTCTTTCTTTTTTTTTTTTTTTTAAAGAGCAAGACTTTTACATATTAACAAAAGTTTGTGGGAACGATGACATTTATGGGTGTCTCTGAATTTATGATTCTCATAAGCATGTACATGCCCTTATCAAATCACTTACCTCCCCACCTTCTCACTCAGTAAAAGGTGCAGACTCTTTTTTTAAAATTTATTTATTTATTTCAAAGAGAAATTGGTGGGGGCGGGGGGGGGGGGGAGCACGGTCGTTCGTTGTCATCAAGAAAAATGATGCCGCCCCATGAAGATTCCACGGGGTCTTACCCACAATCCACAGAGCTCCACTGCACAATAAACGTTTATCTAGAACTTCAAAGCAGACGCCAGCAGTTATGACTTCTATGCTCCTGGAGGAGTATCCAGGGCTATGAGACAGAGAGTGGATTTTTGAAAGCAGCACTATCTGTTTGCTAAAGTCCCTTCTGTCGCTTGTTTGAGGTTTGAATGGGGGATTGGGAGACCGCAAAGCTGATCAGTAGGTTTGAAAGATGCTATCTTGACGACGTGAGCCAAGAAAAACTTAATACGAAGCAAAATCCAGTAAGGTGAAGCAAGTGCAAACACGCTCTCACACACACACACACACACACACACACACAAAAAAGCAACAGTGAAAATAATGTCAAACTGGCCAAAGTATGGGCATTTACCTACAACAGTCTTCAGATCCAAATTCACCTTTTTTTGCCTTAGAAAACGCTTACTGGGTCTTCTGGTGAGAACCTTATGAGGTCAAAAACAGTTTGACTCTTTGCCAAAACTGGAATGATCACATCAGACATAATCAGTCTGCAGGTACAGCCTGTAAAGGTCAGAATTCTCAGTAAAACAGTTTTCCCACCTGTGTCTGGCTGGGGGTTGAAGGGAAAAACAGCTGGCGGTAGTGTCTTGGTTGGGCGTGAAGGTCAGGGAAACTCTCCCACTCTCGCTGCTCAGATTCACTCACTAACAGTCAGGAACATACTGTTTGTAGTTTCCAGTACAGTCACAAGAACTGTCTTCTCCTCCAAACGTGTCTTTATGTATGTGTGTGTCTGTGTGTCTGTCTGTGTAGCTGGTTTCACTCCTGTCAGAGGAAGTGTGTCACTTCAGATGGGAAGAGATTGTTTGTGTGAGAAGGCAGTCTCAAGAAAAATCATGGTCAATTCGTTATTCCCAAATTGAGGATAAAATCTGTTTCTACTACAGAAGACAGTACATTGTAATATGCTGCATTTTTATTAATAAAACAGGCTCTGCTTGGATTAGGAAAAGTTTTGAACAAAGTACAGAACACTGACTAAGAAATGTTCCAGAACTATAGAGAAGAACTCAAACTCTCTCCATGTAACCTGTCAGTAAAAAGCCTGTGTGTCTATCTAAGAACTGAGCAGCACTGACAAACGGACCTCCTCCTGCAGAGAA
>NC_044499.1:50018314-50038314 GCF_902362185.1 Chanos chanos | reverse complement strand
ACACACACACACAAACACACACCCACAGTCACACACACACACACACACACACACACACACACAGAGTCACACACGTACGCACACGCTCACACACAGCTACACAGTCACACACACACACACACACACACACACACACACACAAACACACACCCACACACACACACACACACACACACACAAACACACACCCACACACACACACAGTCACACACACACACACACACACACACACAAACACACACCCACACACACACACACCCACAGTCACACACACACACACACACACACACACACACACACACACACACACACAAACACACACCCACACACACACACAGTCACACACACACACCCACACACACACACACACACACACACACACACACACACCCACAGTCACACACACACACACACACACACAGTCACACACACACACACACACAGAGTCACACACGTACGCACACGCTCACAGACAGCTACACAGTCACACACACACACACACACACAGTCACACACACCCACAGTCACACACACACACACACAGAGTCACACACGTACACACACGCTCACAGACAGCTACACAGTCACACACACACACACACAGTCACACACACCCACAGTCACACACACACACACACACAGTCACACACACACACACACACACACACACACAAACACACACCCACACACACACACAGTCACACACACACACACACACAGAGTCACACACGTACGCACACGCTCACACACAGCTACACAGTCACACACCCACACACACACAACCCCACAGAGGGTAAGGAAAGGATAAGGAATACTGGTTCTGTGTCGTGTCCAAAATATTCATGATTAAGTCTAATTCCAACACTGGCCTGTGTTTGTGTGTTCAAAGGTACTCATGTAAACAGAGACTAAACCTCTTGGGTTTTTGGGGTTTTTTTTGCTTTTTGTGACCTTTTGTGACCTTTGCATGTTTGTATTTGCATTTTGCTTACTATCAAAGCTGTTTTTCATGTCCTCCTTTTCCATTGCATTAAAAACACAAGAGTAATTAAAGTACGTATAATAATGAATTTGTCATAAACCAGCGGTGAAGGGGACACGACCTCGTCACAAACACACAGAGGCCCCCCTCTCTCAGCCCCCCTCTCTCAGCCCCCCTCTCTCAGCCACCCTCTCTGAGCAGGGTTTTTTTTTTTGCATTGCTGATCAACCCGGTCCAAGCATACATTCAATCAACGTCACCACGCCATTACTCATTATAGCCACTTGTTTTATGAAATTCCAGCCCGGGGGTGTGGGTCACACACACACACATACACACACACACACACACACACACACACACACACACACACACACACACACACACACACACCCCCTACCCTTCTGTAAAAATTGTGTTTGTAAATGAAATCAGACTTAACCATCCAATGGCTTTTCATCAATCTCTACGAGATGGCTGTTCGCCCTTGATTCATGCTGAGCTGCCCTTTCAGATCCTCGCTCTCTGTGTGTGTGTGTGTGTGTATGTGTGTGTGTGTGTGTGTGTGTTATGAGTTATGATCCTCTTCCTGACACTCAGCTGTGATGTCGATCTGGGACAGTCACTGGGAACCACACCTCAGCCTTAGACACTGACCCGTCCTCCTCATCATGTTCACGGTGACTCTAGACACCGCTACCCCCTGGACCGCTGCGCTATAATAAAGGTAAATCGTCTCTAAATGACCATCAATGACCCTGCACTGTGGTCCTTGGTTCATTCTTGCCGAAACATGACACTTGTTCTGTTCTTAAATATTGGTGACCTGTCAGAAAATGAACCCTATACTCTTCCTTTACAGTCTAGAATTAGATCTGAAAGAACTCTGACAGCAAACCATGACGAGGAACTAACTGCACGTTGCCTTCTGTTTGGCTCAGTGCAGAGTGTGCCATGTTGCATGAACCTGTGCCATCCTCCCTTACAAAAGCAGCTGCAGTGGTCTATAGGGTCCAAGACTCAGCCAGGGAGACAGGTGTGAGAGGTGAGACAGGGAAAGACTAGGCTGCAATTTAGGACCTGACCAGAGAGACAGGTGTGAGAGGTGAGACAGGGAAGGGCCAGGCTGCGATTTAGGACCTGACCAGAGAGACAGGTGTGAGAGGTGAGACAGCGAAGGGCCAGACTGCGATTTAGAACCAGACCAGAGAGACAGGTGTGAGAGGTGAGACAGGGAAGGGCCAGGCTGCGATTTAGGACCTGACCATGTCAGCTTGGACAGAGACAGGCCAGCTTGGCAGCCCTGATGCTGGTGTAGATGTACACACAGAGTCAGAGTCAGTGGATGCATACGCAGGGGGTTTTTCACATGCTGCCTGTCAAAAAGACATCTTTATCCATCCAAGCCTTCAGACGCAACCATTATAAAAAAACCCACGCACGGCCCGGCAGAGTGCAGCTATGGAAAAGAGCACTGGGCATTAACCCTGCCAGCTCCTCTCCGACCACAGCCGCAAAGGGGGGGATTACCACACAGAAATGAATCTGAGATACCTGTCATTCTGAGCTGATTAAAGCGCCTTTTCTCCTAGATCGGCGGACAGACAGCAAAGTATCCTTGGAAATTCGCATGCCACCATCCACAGCAGGGTCAAAGGCCAGAGCTTCCTATCTAGGAACATGCTTTACATACTGTACCTGGTTCACTTTTGGACTGACAATTCATTCATCACACCGGGACTGTAATAAAGTCGAACAAAAAGAGTTTAGCCGGGTATTTTAAAATATCAAATATCAAGTAATGCTTATAAAGCTATGCCTCATCTAAAAAGTTTACAGAGCTTGTGTCTCACATGTTTAACAGTTTTCCTTTCGGTTTTATAGGTGACATACAGTATCCGTGATAGAATTTGTCCTCTCTTTGTATTCGTGTCACAGCACGTCGTAACGGCACTCTGAATGCTGATTGGACGCCACCGCTCGTGCCAATCAGGGCAGTCCGAGTGACTGCCCGAGCCTTGGCACCTGTACCTCTTAATAAATAAAAATTCAGCGCACTCCTTCTCCAAACATCGATATTCAAGAGATCTACTCGGAGAGGGTTTAAGATGCTCCACAGCCCTGTTAACAGCAGCCAGAGATGGATCTATCCATAAGATCCTGAGCACAAATCGAACTGCCTGGAGAATAGTACCTCTGTGCTGACTACATAATGAAATGGTTACATTTCCCTGTGACAAACCACATTACGGAGCGCAGGAAACTGTCACGAAGGTAGCTCACCTTTAAACGAGCTTTTAATTAGATTAAAATGTATAGTTGGGAGGATCCGTGACCCGCTAAGACGTAAACTAGTGATTGTCATCAAGTCTTGGTCAGCCAGCGATTGTGTGTCTAATTAGTTATTGCATAAAAAAAATATATATATATAATTGAAGGTACTCTGAAACAGTCGCTTGAACAAAAAATAGTTTGCCAGACAAAAAATAGTAACTTAGTTGCAATCTCATCTTAGATATTGAAAGGATGTGACTAAACTGTTCGTTCGGGACAAACTGTAAGGTTGTGTTTGAGAGTGAGAGGTAACTCCATCTCCCATCAACTTTACGTCATTCTTCAGGCCGGTCCAACATGCGCACACTACATTTCTGTAAACAGCATTGTCCCAATCAAACAGCGCGATAAAAGTGACTCAGGTCTGACTGATATACACCTTGCTTCATCTGGCCTATACCACTCAAATGGATGTGTTCCTGTCTCTTTTATCCACGGTCTTTCTCTCTGGTTGTCCCTCTCTCTCTCTCTCTCTCTCTCTGTATGCTTCTATCTGCATCTGTGCTCTTAAAAACAGCCTGAAGTGCTGTAAATGCCACTCAGTGAGTCCCTGCTGTTTATCCTGTTAGCTCACACACACACACACACACACACCTCCAGCTTCCCAACGGAACCGTAAACAGGACAGGGCTTCTCTGATGAGAAGCGTGACCTCTGACCCCCGCAGAGTGATACCTCTGTTAACCCTATTCACAGACACACACACACACACACACACACACACACACACAGACAGTGATACCTCCACATACACTGTACAGAAATGAGAGTGGGCAAAATAACCAGTCATATCAAAACGTGGAGCTTTATTAAGATGGACACATTCATGACCAAATCCAGTTCGGTTTTAATTCAGTCAGAGTGGTGAGGATCTACAACTCCCCCCATCCCCTCCTGTCCTCTGTTAACTCCTGATTAATCATCAGCTTTGAATTCTTATACACTACCCTACCTCGAAAGCACACACGCACATGTCATAGAAGCGTATATAAAAATGTTTTTTCCTCTCATAACTGTGGCCTTTGAGAGACAGAGGTGAGAGAAGGATGTAACACACAAAAGGGAGGCGGAGGGCCGGGGAGGGGGGGGGGTGTTTGGTTGTGCAAAATGAGAGGAAAAGGTGGCCAGCTCTTTGATGCTAATCTGATTACCTTGATCTGTAACGTAAATTTAAATGATTTTCTTTCTCTTTCTCTCTTTCTCTCTCTCTCTCTCCGTCTCTCTCTCTCTTTTGGGGTTTCGGCTGCGGTTGGATGCCCTCTCAGCAGCCGGCTCCTTTGAAAAGAACGACTTTTAAAATTAGCCATAAATCACTGTCAGTGGGGGAGAGGCTGTTGTTCCAGTGGCCGGCTGGCAGTCGCAGGAGGGCGCTAAAGGTGGCGTGGCTATCTCGCCGCTCGATGGCACGCTTCACCGCTCCGCTTCAGGTACGTACACACGGCCACGTGACACGGCTCACACACACACACACACACACAGAAAGACATACATACTCATACACACACACACACACACACA
Source organism: Chanos chanos (assembly GCF_902362185.1). Taxonomy (NCBI): domain Eukaryota; kingdom Metazoa; phylum Chordata; class Actinopteri; order Gonorynchiformes; family Chanidae; genus Chanos; species Chanos chanos. The sequence continues at coordinate 50,033,480 of NC_044499.1, read as the reverse complement.
CAGTCTACCAACCCAAAAAAACCCACATATGCAACATCTCACATCAGTATCTACAAACACACGCTTTCATGCAAGCCTACGTCACAAAAACCGGGCACACACACAGCATTTTGTATCAATATCTACACAAATACTTAAACAATTCTCAGACACACACACACACACACACACACACACCACAAACAAATCCTGACACAGAATGTCAAAAATTAAACTGGCAAATACGGCCGTGGCGGTTCCTATAAATTACGAGAGGAAATCTCTAGAGCGGCTCGTGATAAACTGAGTCACTCAGTCACTCTCAGCCCTGTTCTTAGGCTCTTCTGTCATGTCGAGCCTAAGTGTACCGGTGCACAATACAATTTGAATACTGCATTAAAAAGAATATTACACAGTTTAAACTGAGACAACAGGCAGACCTTTATCCATAAAAGATCTGGAGAAAGTGGGCCATTTCCAAAGAGTGCAGATCCATAAATCAATAACCTCATTTAAAAAAAAAAGAAAGAAAGAAAGAAAGAAAGAAAGAAAGAAAGAAAGAAAGAAAGAAAGAAAGAAAGAAAGAAAGAAAGAAAGAAAAAGATGGAAACTTTGATGAAACTTTTGGTTCTGATTTCCAAAGCACTCCTTGACAATATTGCAAAATCGTTTTGAATAAAAGCAGGAATGGATGCAGTTCTCAGTTTTGAATCATTCCCCTTTCTCTATTTTAATCAAAACAGTATAACTCTATACTCTCTCTCTCTCTCTTTCTTTCTTTCTTTTCTCTCTGCTCTGATTTTAAACGTTGTTCAACTCTCAGTGTGAAATTTGAGCCTAGTTTTGCAAGAGTTCAGTTTTAATGACAGGCAATTAGTCAGGCTCAGTTTTGGTAGTGTTGAGAAAGCGTTGACAGCGTACATCCTGCTGATAAACAGCCCAGCGTGCGAGAACTGAGCCACAGGAAGCCAGCCATGCTGAAATCATCTGTTAAAGTCACAATTAGCGCTTCTAATTAATGGCAGAATTAAAGGTATTAGATATACTTGCGACTGGCACTGTGAAACAACATCAGCTGTTTAAACTAATTAAGCAAGAACAGGTGAGGGTACAGGAGTGAAAGCTACACTGATATCCAGAATGTGAAAGTTACAAAGGATTAAGAAAAACAATGCCAACACCACTGACCAATGGCGTTAAACCAAATTAGTTTCGCTTCCAACTGAACTCTAAGCTGCTCAAAAATGTCTTCTGCCAGACATCTGGCACAGTGGTCAGTTCACTTCCCTCTTCAAAAATCAGTTTTAGTACATTCACAGAGAATACCACAAAATGGGAGCAGCAACAATTTCAGCTGAAAAAAAAAAACTGCATTGAGAAGGAACTGTTTATGTTAAAGAAAGTCCTTGAATCAACTTTAATTTACTTATTTTTTGTTTTTGCCTTGTTTTTGTTTGTTTTTTTACAGAGAGATTGTGTGTGAGTGTGTGTGTGTGTGTGTGTGTGTGTGTGTGTGTGTTGTCCAAATCTTCCTTAAACAGATTCACCCAACACAGAACACTCTCTTTCAAACAGTGGTTGTGAGAGAGCACACAGATGTTAACCTACAGAACTGGCAAAGGCTTTTATTATTTGGTGCTTTTAAAACACAAACACTACACAGGCAGTATTTTGACCAGATCGTCACCTCAGCATCTGAAGTCTTGGGTTCAGTGGTTTGAAGTGATCAGCGAAAGCTTGATTATAAAAGAAGGCCCTATATTTAATTTTAGAGGTGGTGGGGATATCTTGGACAGGGTTAGAAGAGCTAAGTAACACAGCAAACCTCATCTCCTACATTTTACAAAATTTAGCATGATTGATAATACCTTCAGTAAGGTCAAGCACAAAGAACAGAGGTGTTACATGTAAAAAAAAAAAAAAAAGGGACCAAACATAAGAAATTGTTGCCATTCACTCACGTTAACTAACACGTTTTAGTTGTATAGCTTGCTCGCTATATAGATTGTCCACAGTTGCTTGCCTCAGAAAATTGTGCATGTATCATAATTACACAGTCAGACTACAAGTTAAATTCACTTCTGAGGAAGCTTGGTACATGTTACAGAGCGCAGTGGTGGCTGGGAAGGGGGCGGGGGGGGGGGGGGGGGGGGGGGGGGGCGTGTACAATGAGTCATTTTTCATGTTGGGTTGAACATATGCTCAAATGTCTCTTTTTTTTTTTTCTTTTTTCTTTTGCTGTAACATTTAGAAACTGTGAGATGAAAAGACAAGCGATTACACAGAATGGGTGCACCACTCCATATAGCTAAATAAGAGAGAAATTAACATGAGAAATTACCAGTAACAGAAGGGTTTTTTTTTTATAAACTGCTCTATACTGCTAGTTCTTTCCCATATTTTAAAATACACATTGTACGTTTGCTCTCACAGCTGACGAACCAAACTTGATTTAACATGAGAACAACGGTAACAAAAATCACATTTACCAAACAGTGCTGCAGCCCTTTGGCTCACAGACAATGAACTGGACAAGGTTTAAACCTGTAAACTTAATTTAGTGCAACCTTCCTGCACCCAGCTCTTGCAGTGACGTTTCCCAATCCTGCTTCACACCACCCAAAATTCTTCACATCTTAGGAAGCGTCTATGTTCCTTGCTCCAATGCACCTGCTTTAGGTGATCACAGGTGTGAGAATTAGCTGAGCTGGTGAATCAGGAGGGTATTCCAGAAAACTGATTTTGTGAAAACTCTGAGTTAGTTAACTCAGTACAAGTAGTAAACCTCCTAATAGAAGAGCTCTGTGGTTTCATTCTCTTAGCAAAATAAAGCCAGAGGGCTCTTCTGTTAGGAGGTTCACTACTTGCTCTGAGTTAACTAACTCAAGGGTTTTCACTAAACCCACTTTCTGGAATACCCCCCAGGTGTGTTTGAGCAGGGAGACACCTGAAAGGTGCAGTGAGAGACTCTAGGAGCTGGACTGAGAAGTGCCGTTATCACACAGTCTTTAGTAAGCCCTGAAACTTACAAACAAGTCCAAAAGAATGCTCTTTGGAACACCTCATAAAACAATCCTCTTTCCAGAGAACTCATCCAAGAGTGTGTTCCTTGTTTAAATCTGTAAAAAAAAAAAAAAAAAAGACCTCAGTCCCCTACGAGAACGAATGCTGATTCTCTCCATGTTTACCTTAAAATCTCTGATTAACTTCCAGTGTTTACTCTGTTCGCTTGCATTTGTGGACATGTTCAGCGTCTTTAGGCGATGCTGCTATTAAAACTTCTCAGAACAGACCTTTGGTAGTGAAAAGTGCATGCATGTGAATGAATATGAATGAGAGATAAGTAATGAAGTGTTTAATCTCTTACATACACAGACAGAGATTAGATAGTCACCTTGAACTGACACCAAGGCCAAACAATACAAACCAAGTCTGAATCGCAAGCTGTCAAGACTGTTTGATTGACGGCAGTGGGACTCATAAAACGCTATTGACCAGAACCTTGTTACAGAGGACATGCGGTAACAGGCACAGGCATGACTATCTGTAATAATTTAGCTGGTTTTACACATTGTGCCGTTTTGGATCCGTCACACATGCAAACACGGAACATTTTTGATCTGGACAACTGTGACAGGTTGACAAATCTTGTGCGTTTGTTATGATGATAAATAAATTAATCACATGGACAAATGAACAGAAGCCATCTGAAAATACTGTTCGGCTGAGATGAATAATCCCAAATTGTGACGTTATCGCGCCAAAGAAGGAATGTCATTCTGGATTAGTGAACAGAAATGATGAAGTATTTGTTAACATACCACAATAAGATCATATTCTGCGTTAACATGGATAAGCTCTGAAGTTTGTGGCGGAATATTTCAGTACGCTCAGATATTCTGGTCTGGGGCGGGGGGGGCGGGGAGGGGGCGCGTTTGCGTGACTCAGTGATTTAACCCATCTTATTTGACAGCCCAAACGCTTTCAGAATCTGTCTCTCTCAAACTCTCATGTTGAGGGGGCCCTGCAAAAATACCATCGTTTTCGGATTTTATTTCTTTCACAGAACAAATCTCTATCAGCCATGCTATTCTGATTCGTTTCTCGAACCTTGAAGTTAAGCCAGTGAGGTAACGTGACTCTGTGTGATTCTGATAAACAGAAATATTTAAGATTTAAAGCTTAACTTGTAATTTTAGAAGTCCGCTAATTAGCTTTAGTCAGCAAACACACACACACACACACACACACACACACACACACACACCTTTAACCTGATATAGACTGAAGTTTTGGGATCTTTGATCTGGGATCTTTTATCTCTTACATAACCCAGGTGTGTTTCTAGACTTCCCAAACGGCAAACAATGTGGCACTGATGTGGCTACATACTGTGACGAGATAAGTTTTTTGATATTGTGTCAGTGTCTGTGGAAGTCGCCGCCCAAGTGATTGTACAGCCGAGTGAAACGGGCATCAGACACGCTTCTCACACAGAGTACTAAAGCATGGCTGGCGTGCCCATAATCACCTCTGGAGGAGTGTCTATGATCCAATTTGCTTGATTTATCAATTAGCATTTAGCGAGTGCTCTCGCTGTACGTGGAGGTGAAAGAGGCCATCAAAGAGGCAGGATGAAGAAGGTTTTTAACGCTGCTGCTCTTCAGTCTTAGCTTTCATGTTTCCCCTACTCAGAGTTTCTCAACTGACCGCGCACTTCTGCTCTGACTTAGCGCTAGCGCACCTCACTCAGGCCGTCCACTGATCAGCGTTGCCACGGCTGCAGGCGAAAGCTTGTGCTCGTCTGTGGCTTACTAACAGCATGCACTGCACGCTAACCATACTGTGCGCTGATTTGATGGGTGAGAGAAGGAAAGAAGCCGAAAAACAAACATCAGTGTGTTAAGCGTTAACTGCACTGTGAAGCAGGCTGAAGTGTCCTGAATAAATTGGTAGTCTAAGTGGACTACCACTCCTCTATTCCACTCTGGGATCGGTTGTTCTAGAACATTCTGGAGGGAAAGCTTACTTCGCATAATCCCGATATTTTGGTCATATGAGCAGTTTTATTATACTCTTATTTATAAATTACTTTACATACCTCACAGTTTTCTGACCAAGCGCACTCACTTTCAGAATCAAGTCTTAAAAATCCTTATGAATAACACACAGCACAAGCTGCAGTCCGTGGGCCCTGTTTGGCACAGAAATGTATAACTGCAGAGGTGAAGAGCAAAAACATGTGATAGGGCGGGGTCATCAGGATTGAGAGAAGTTCTGCTCAATAGCATGGACAGATTGATCAGATATTGGTGTTCCAGAATGGGGCGGGGGGGGGGGGGGGCAGGGCTTTAGAACGCTTGATTGTGTAAGCTCTGGGAAGGAGAAAAGAAATCATTTGGAACAGACCTCTAAAAACTGCCACCCCGAGGGGGAAGGGGGGGGGGGCAGATTTGTTGCTCATTTAATCAGCTGTCAGACAGGAGTTTTCTTGGAGCTTCACAGATAACCTGAGAAATAGGAGGTATTCTCTAGGAAAGGGGGTCGTTGTGCCGTGGTTCAGTGCCTTGGTGGGTGGGAAAACCGAAGCAGTAATGTTGAATCACAGGCGGGATTATGAAAAGCGAAGGGTCACGGCGGTGTGCTATCTCGCATGTAAAACCTGCCATGGATGTAACCAGGATGTAAACCTGCAAGGCGTAAGGTCAAGTGTAGGTCAAGTCAATGAAATGTCCAATAATGTTAGAGGGCAGTAACCGGATGGGAGGAGCCGGAATGGACGGACAGGACTTGAGACAAGGCATCATACAGCTGAGGCAGGATATTGAATGTGTGCATTAAAACCCTCTCCATCATAAACATTCAGTGGTCTCTTAAAAGATTACTGAGATTCGAGATCATCTGCAGGGCCTGGACCAACACTGAGGTGACAGACAGCCAGAGTCACTCCTCAGGACATGGTGTTTCTCATAGCCTTATTATTCTCACCAAGTTCTCTGGCTAAAACTGTGAGAGGTGTGATTCAGATTCAAACTTAATTTACTTATTTTCATCCCTGGTTTACCTTGAATGAAATTTTTTAAAACTTTTTTTTTGTTTAGTCTTTTGTTTTCTTTCTGTCTTTGTTTTGCTTGATTATTTATAACTTACATATTATTATAACAAATTAATATTTGTTCATTTTGGTTTTAGTCCTTATTACATTTTACCCATGTGCATATGCCGCCATCTGCTGGACACATACATGCATCAATATCGCATTTTATTTTTCACATACATTACGTTTATTTACAGTTAAGCCCAAAATTATTCATACCCATACCAAATTTGCATTTATGGTAAATTTTATTTGACCCATAGGTTTCAGCTGGCTGGAAATGACATAGACAACTGTCAAAAGATGGAAAGACATTGTGTCACAAATGTTAATGATAAATTCTATGGGTTTTTTTTTACATTTTTACCAAAAATAACATGTCCAAAATGATTCATACCCCTTCAAATTGTCACATATTTTTGAGAAAATGCAAGCTTCTATACCATTTCACATGGTCTTGGTCATTTTTACCATGTTCTAGAGCATTCTAATCAACTTTAAATTGAGAGCAGTCCATGCAGTAGTTCTCTAGGCAGTTAATTGCAAGTCATGGCTAAAACCAAAGAGCTTAGCAAGGACCTCTGGTTGCACATTTTGGCTGCTCACAAGACAGGGAAAGGCTATTAGGCCATGTCCAAGTGTTTTCAAGTGCCAGTGGCCACAATGCAAAGTATAGTCTAAAAGTACAAGGAGTTCTACACTGTGAAAAAATCTCAAAGGGTGGGGTAGGAAGCCAAAAGTGACCCCTGCGCTGGCAAGAATGGCAGTGTGAGAGGCGGAGAAGAATCCAAGGATCACCCCCGGGGCCACCCTGATGAACCTGAGCAATTCTGGTACCAACATCTCAAGACAGACACTCCAGCAGACACCGCACAAGGCTGGTCTCCATGTATGCCGACCAAGGAGGACTCCACTTCTCCAAAAGAGAAAAGAAGAAAGCTTTCGGTCATCAGTTCTGTGGTAGGACGGCCAAAAAACGTTCTTCTTTGTCCAGGCGAGGAGTTTGCAATGGCTGGGCGAGCCTTAGTGTGCCTGTCTTGGAGAAGTGGAGTCCTCCTTAGTCGGTGTACATGGAGACCAGCCTTGTGCGGTGTCTGCTGGAGTGTCTGTCTTGAGATGTTGGTACCAGAATTGCTCAGGTTCATCAGGGTGGCCCCGGGGGTGATCCTTGGATTCTTCTCCGCCTCTCACACTGCCATTCTTGCCAGCGCAGGGGTCACTTTTGCCTTCCTACCCCACCCTTTGAGATTTTTTCACAGTGTAGAACTCCTTGTACTTTTAGACTATACTTTGCATTGTGGCCACTGGCACTTGAAAACACTTGGACATGGCCTAATAGCCTTTCCCTGTCTTGTGAGCAGCCAAAATGTGCAACCGGAGGTCCTTGCTAAGCTCTTTGGTTTTAGCCATGACTTGCAATTAACTGCCTAGAGAACTACTGCATGGACTGCTCTCAATTTAAAGTTGATTAGAATGCTCTAGAACATGGTAAAAATGACCAGGACCATGTGAAATGGTATAGAAGCTTGCATTTTCTCAAAAATATGTGACAATTTGAAGGGGTATGAATCATTTTGGACATGGCATTTCAGGTACAAATGTAAAAAAACAAAACATAACATAGAAATAGTTCAAATGTATCATTAACATCTCTGACACAATGTCTTACCATCTTTTGTCACTTGTTTATGTCATTTCCAGTCAGATGAAATTCACTATAAATGCAAAGTTGGCATGGGTATGAATAATCTTGGGCTTAACTGTACACAAATATAAATTTATGTGTGTGTATGTATATATATATATATATATATATATATATATATATATATATATATATATATATATATATATATATATTATATTTATATTTTCCTATGATGTGAGCATTTATATTCCTTCTGTACATGAAGCAGAGAGTGGACTGCGCTGAAGTCCACTAGATATTGAATAAATCATGATTTATTTTTACTGAGTCACCTGGATTCATTAACTGGGTCATCAGAGAGTGTTTGCGTGTCTAATTGCTTTTACAGTACAGATCTAAATAACAAAAGGGCGCCTCCCTGTTCATACCGGAGCTATCAGTCAAGAGATCAACCCCGAGGTGAATCACGTTGTCCACTTATCAGATGTTCAGTTCTCTCTGTTGTCCTTGTATTAAAATCAATAGGTTCAACTTTAAATATGTTAATCGCACAACTGTTAATGGATTATCTATTGAACTGCTGCAGCGTTGTACTAACCTGTTACGCAACTTTGCGCCAGAGTAAACCAATTGTTTCATCTCTCTATTGAGACACATCTGCTCGTGGGAAATTATTAGTGAAAGTTTATGAGTGAAGCTGATCTAAGAACTACAGCTCTCAGCAATTACCTGAGATCAGCTTTTCTTAATCACCAACATTGTCTTAAAAGCCACTTTGATTTCTGGACAGTAGAGTCTGTCTTGACCAGGCTCCTTATGGTTCAGCTCTTAGGGACATTGCTTCAAACTGTTTTTGCCCGCAATAAAAGCCTCTTAAAACCATATTTTGAAGACCTGCTCCTCAGAAGCAAAGTCTCTGTTTTGAGAATTCAAAAATTAATCTTACTGTTTTACTATTTTATAAACATTTTAGTACTTAAAACCCTCCAAAAGGTCCTGACAGGGAAACAAGATTTAAAAAAGAAAAAAATAATTAATAGTAGTTTATGTGTTGTATGTGTTGTGGAGGTCTAATAAATCAGTGCAAAGTTTGGAGCAATAGCGTTTAACTCCTCAAACTCAGATAAGGTTATTGATAAGATAAACTGGACTAATCAACTTGTAAAACTCAGAGTGCACTTAAAAAGCATGCAACTTAAGCAGATAGCGCTAGACAGTGATCAAACCTCGCTGCTAAACTCCGGGAAACCTCTAAGCGTTTGCCGTCATGCTGTTAGCAGTGTCTCTGTGTCTGCTGGTCGCGTCTCCCTCGTTGTCCGCCCCTGCAGGGCAACCCCAGACCAGAGCGAGGAACAAGCTCCTCTTCATCTCGTTTGACGGTTTTCGTTGGGACTATGACCGCGATGTGGACACCCCAAACCTGGACCAGATGGCACTGGATGGAGTCAAAGCCACCTACGTCACCCCACCTTTTCTGACCATCACCAGTCCGACACACTTCACCCTTCTGACAGGTAACGAGACATAATTATGAACACGTGAACCTTGGCATCTGGGCATCTTAAGTGCAGTCAGTTGAGTTGAATTTGAGGTTGACAGGAAAGATTTAAATACTGATCGATTACTGGGGTAAGACTTTGGAAGAAGAAGTTGGAATTAAATGCAGCTGGCATGAAATGGCATCAGGCAAAAGGTCATTATCGGTCACGGAGGTCAATCTGGGGGGAATGATCGGCTTTGTAACTTTGTGGTCTGTGTTCTGTGATCTGAGGTATGGTTCACATGAATTTTACTGTCTGTCACTGAATAAAATGGGGTTTCCCAATACCAGTCCAGGGGTATCATTAGAAATAACATAGTTTAGTTCATGCCTAGCACTAGTATGTCTTCTTCAAGACACCCAGGGGTCAGTAATCAGCAGAGAGGCTGGATCAGATGTGGTAAAGGTGGGAGAGAATGAAATTGTGTAGTCGTGTGAGTCCCCAGGCCTGGAGTTAAGAACACTACAATAGACCAGAACAATTGAAATTTGGTTCTGTAACTTAATATGTGTGAATGAATATATGTGAGTGAAGCACTGAATTTTCTTTTCCGTGTCCTTTTCTAATACTGTGCCTATTTGTCTGATTTAACAATTAAATAGTTTAAATATGCAGATGTAAAACAAACAAAAAAAAAAAATAGATGTTTTGATGTAATCAGAGATAATGTTGTCTTTGTTTAGGCAAGTACATTGAGAACCATGGAGTCATCCACAACATGTGGTTTAACACGACCACGCAGGAGAAGAAACAGTACTACGAGACCCAGTTTGTGGATGATTACTGGGACAACGGCAGTCTTCCCATCTTTATCACAGCACAGAGACAGGTAAAACTCACAGAATCACACTGGTAAAACTCACAGAATCACACTGGTAAAACTCACAGGATCACACTGGTGAAACTCACAGAATCACACTGGTAAAACTCACAGGATCACACTGGTAAAACTCACAGGATCACACTGGTGAAACTCACAGAATCACACTGGTAAAACTCACAGAATCACACAGGTAAAACTCACAGGATCACACTGGTGAAACTCACAGAATCACACTGGTAAAATTCACAGAATTACACAGGCCAAGTCTAACCTGACTGGTTCTGAAAGAGCTTGGAGACAGTTTAAAATCCTCTGAACCAGCTCAGAGACAAGTGAAAATCAGAGAAAGATGCCTGGACACGGGTCAAGCCCAGTCTAGTCTTGAGACAGGACAAGTTATTTTGGAGACAGGTGAAGTCTTCTTAAAATGAGCTCAAAGAGAAGTAACATCCGCTTAAGTGACTTGAGAGACAGGTGAAGTCGGCGTAAACTGCTTCTGACTGGTAAAGTCTAATATTTATTTATGCCTTACTTAATCGTGTTCAGGTTTGTGTTGTGTTCAGGTTCTCCTGATAAGGGATAGGACAGGCTATTTGTCTCTACACCCTAAGAGCAACTTTGAATTTACATTGGTCACTCAAACAATATAATGAGGTTACGTTGGATTATAGAGGAGCCTATTTAAACAACCTCAGAGAGAAGCTATGCATGGTTTCTCCATCTATGAAACACATCAACTCAGAGAGGCACACTCAGAGAAGTGTCTAAAAATTTGTCCCAAAAAAAAAAAAAAACCAGTTAAAGCACTTGACAAAATGAGTGAAGTTTAACCAAATCTTTCTTCCAGACAGAGAAAGGTCTACAGTTTACAATTTGGTATTTTGGTATTTGAGCCAAAGCGACTTACAATAAGTGCATCAGTCAGATCCTATTACCTCATAAACAGATATCAAAATAAGGCTGTGCATTAATTTACCCTGCTAGTCACGCCACTTCAGAGACAGTGAGAGCCTGGCTATTCCCAGATCAGATTTTTACATTTATTTTGCTTTTGTGACACAATATGGTTCAGACAGTTTCTCAGAGAGATGCATGGGTTGTTTTTCACAAACAGGACGACTCAGGAAAAAAAAAAAAATGTGTTTAGTCCTTTTGAAAGTGCAACCGCAGTGCTGTGCTAAAGGTTCTGATAAAGACTTTGACAGGCTATGACCTTGACCAGTCCAGTGTAAATACTCTGTCTGCAATATGGCTCTGACTTCAATTCAAAGCACTGTAAAAACAGCCAGGCAGATAACAGCAAGACTGATCCTCAGTGTGTCCTTTGATATTATAGAGAATATAGTAATAACATGAGCCCATAAGAATCTGCAAGATAATCAACAAGCACTCAATAAAACATCATGTTGGCTACTCATAGGAGCTTACATGTGAGGCAGTGAAGGCAGATTAAGAGAACTTCACTTAACTTAAAGCTCAGTCATACCAAGAAGGCAACTCTCTGCTTTGCCTTTGAGCAGCGAGCCTTTGAGCTCAAATGTTTGCGTGTGCCTAGCTCTGTTTCTCTGTGGCGTTGTTTCAGGGCTTAAAGGCAGGGTCAATGCACTTCCCGGGCACCGCGGCCTCTTACCAGAAGGAGACGCTGAAAGTGAGGGACGTGGAGCCCCGGTTCTACGACCACAAGAACGAGACGCTGTGGAGGATGAAAGTGGACAAAGTAATGAAGGAATGGTTCGTGGATATGGACCTGGACTTTGTCACCCTTTATTTCGGCGATCCCGACGCAACCGGGCATGCGCACGGGCCGGATTCTCTCGAGCGTCAGGAGGCGGTCAGGAAAGTCGATCGAACGATGGGCTACATCCGCGACATGGCTCGGAGCCTCGGCCTGTCGGAACGCCTGAACATCATCATCACCGCCGACCACGGGATGACCACGGTTTTGAGAGACGGTCTGGTCGAAGAGATCATGCTGTCCAAAATCCCAGGCTTTTCCTTCAGGGATCTGAAATTCCACCTGGTGGACTACGGCCCCACGGGGATGCTGCTGCCCAAAGACGGGATGCTGGACAAGGTGTACAACGCCCTGAAAGGCGGGCATCCCCACCTTCACGTCTACAAGAGAGAAGAGATGCCAGAGCGATTTCACTACTCCAAACACCCGCGTCTTCTGCCCATCATCCTTTACGCTGATCCCGGATACGTCATCAACGGGGTGAGAGAAGATGGGAGGAGACGGCGTCACGCTGTTTTCACACGACACTGAGATGATTAAATCCCTTACTCTGTCTGATGACATGATGAATCTACTCTGACATTTATTTTTCACACAAAAAGTACATGTGCACTCGTAGATACAGATATAGACGTATAGACGAACATGTAGATAGACATATGGTGTACGAAGAGTGTGTTAGTACAAACAGTTGTTTATGTTGCTGTTGATGTTATTATTGTTACTATCATTCAATTATAATCTATTGTTTTGTCATAGCTGTTGGGTATATGTTATATTTTCTGTTTCGTCCCCTGCAGTTCTATCCGTTCCAGTTCAATAAGGGAGAGCACGGCTTTGATAACTTGGCCATGGACATGAAGCCCTTCTTCAGGGCGGTGGGGCCTGACTTCCACAAAAACCTGGAGGTGGGACCTTTTGAAACCATCCACATTTACTCTCTGCTCTGTCACTTACTGGGCATCACTCCAGAACCCAACGACGGCTCTCTGGAAGTCACCAAACATCTGCTGCTCTCCGACGGCACGAATGACTCAAGGAGCCCGACGGGTACGAGACCGAAACATTCCGCTAACCAGTCAGGTTCACACCAGTCAGGTTCAGAGCAGTCAGGTTCAGACCAGTCAGGTTCACACCAGTCAGGTTCAGAAACACTTCTCGCTAAGGGGAGGGCACAGGGAATCTGGGAATGTTCTCTCGAGCGTCAGTGGAGTGTGTTACAACAGGGACATGCTTATTTTGTCAGTATAAAAACGCTAATCTTTGTTCCTCCACACACTGAACCGTGACAGTCAGGGTTAACCTTTTGTAACCTAATGTCACTGAGAGATAAGTGGACAGTATCTGATGGCTGATAGAAAATCTCTTACATGATAGTCTTGGCTACAGATTGCAACAATCAGATAAAACCCAACACAAATAAACCATATCTCTTTATCATGAGTAGGACCAAAAATATTTATTCATTCTGACAACACAAAAGCTTTGATAAGGTTATGTATCTGCCCGTGCAGTAAAGACACGCCAAGCGAGAAATTCTTCCCCTGAGATGCAGTTCCTAACAGGGAGATTTAGGGAGGGTTCAGAACAGCTCTGTTTAAGAGGAGAAGGTGACACGGAGCGCAGATCTTAAAAAAAAAATTCTTATAAAACGTTAACTGAAAAATAAAAGTCTGACTTTTCAGTGACACCTAGCAGTTAAATTTTACTTTCCCATTGCTTGCCATTACTTGTTATCATGTTCGGTGGTAAATGTGTTATAATATCCAAACAAAACAATTCGGCTTTCGGTTCTGTACTCTCGCATTAACTTCATCTTTTCTCATAATGACATGGCTATTATGAATTATTCCTAAAACACTATCAGTTTCATACCCGTCCATAACAAATCTCATTCTGTACCATGCCTTATGGCGTCGCCCGGTTTGTCATGCTGGTTTTAAATCAACTGTCTCTCACACACATTTCAGCTTCACACAGCTTGACGTTCCCTCAGACCGTGAGATTACATTGCATGATTCTATCTCTCTTTTTTTTAAAAAAAAAATATGTCTCTTTTCCCCCCCACACAGAATCTGTGCAGTACAGACTGTTTCTGGGTTTTGCTGCAGTGGCTGGATTTCTCGTCATCGTCTTTGTAATAATGACTACCTTCCATGCTGTCAAACGGCACAGAGCCAGACCTCGGTACACTTCTGTTTTTACCACGGTTTTTTACCGCTCTCCATGACACTGTTTTATCTTTCTGCAATGAGTAGACGTCCAACCGTGTTTTAGTAGCATTATTATTATTGTTGTTGTTGTTATTAGTAGTAGTAGTAGTACTAATATGGGGGTGGTTGCCATACAAGTTCAAATGAATGGCACCAGGCTGCAATACATTTTCTTTGTTAAATTTTCTTTGTTTTTTTTTTTTCTCCTTTTTCCAGGTCTGATAGCTCGCCTCGTGAACCTGAGGAGAAGGAAGACGTGAAACAAACTAATTTCTGAAACAGCTGAGTGACACCCAGTCAGATAGCATCCCCCAGACTCAGGGCTGGAACAAGCACAAGGAGAAGTACTGTCACTAAAGAAAAATGCACTCCAAGCAGAGTTAAACTGACAACCGTTTTGGTAAACTGTAAATGAGTGACCATTGTACTCTGAAGTGTTTTTCAGGAGGGATACTTTAATTCTACGTAGAGGTTTTTTTTTTAGTAACAGTAACTCTACTTGTCCTTTTTCCACCGATGCCCAAACTGTGATTTAACAACATAGCAGCTCTTAAGCATGCCTCCAAGTTTATTTTTTCCCCTCTCCAAAAATGTGTTTGCATATCTGTGTAATTTCATGTCATTTGGATGAAAAACTGGTGTTAATGCATTTCTATATTTAATTTATTAAAACTTTGTCGTTTTCAATTCTTGGACTGGAATTAATATTTAGCTGAAGTTTTTTTTTCTTTCTTTTTTTTTTTTCTGTGTCACCAGATAAACTGAAAACATCATCATGTTCTGTGAACATAGTCATAAATCTGTCTTTATCGATGAATAAGTCTACCCCTGCAGATAAAGAACATATTACAAAGCATTTCTTATCTTTAACATTTGCTTGAGGTGAAGAGAAACAATGCACGACTTTTTGGTGCCACCTAGTGGATACTGTAAAAACGTCACCCTTGGAGCAACGTGTCATGAGAATATGGTCGATCAGAACTAAGTCATGGACAATTTACACCACAAAACACAAATAAATATATTTTAAGAAGCATGAAGGGTAGACAGCCTCTTTTGAAAATATGATCACATGTCATCCTGGCATGAAACACACAAACAAAGAAAGAAAGCCATACCAATTAATCTCA
>NC_044499.1:49998314-50015814 GCF_902362185.1 Chanos chanos | reverse complement strand
CACCAAAGTCATGCTTGCCTCTCTAAGTCACCTCTTGAGTTCTTAGGAATACGAAAGTAGTTTGTGCGTTTAAAAAATCATTGAGAACAAGTGGATTCATATAAACTGCAAGAAAAAAAAAATATGAAAGCTCTTATAAAAGCGAGCGCTGACATGTTTTCGACGGCGTGAAAAGCACTAATCTGCATCTCCCTACCCCTTTGAGTTGTTTGTCATCTGCCAGGCAGAGGAATTACTGAATAAACACAACATTTAGGTGGGCATATGTGTTTTCATTGCGCGGAAACTGCTAACATAGCCTACCTGTTTCTTCCATTTGGTCTGGTCAAAATTTTACTGTGCAATTAAATCCACAAAAAAACACGTCATAACAGAAGATTTGAGAGTAATAGTGAGATAACTGTCTCATGATGACTCGTTTATATACAAGATTAATGTGTGAAAAGCTTTCAATGGAAAATAATGTGTCATTTAAAGCAAACGGTGATCACCAATACTGAGAGTAGCAAGCTTAAATCACACAGGGTATCCGTAGCTATGGCACAGCCGTTTTGGTGGTGAACATTACCTGAGATGTCTGTGTCGGGATTTTATGTCAAGTGCTCATCTGAGTGCCTCTAGGCACTGATTGATGCAGAGATACAAATTGTCCTGAGAGCATCTGAAAGGAAGCAATACGGTTGCTTTTTAAATTGTTCCGTGTTTTGACCACTAGAGGGCGCATGGTTCCTGGCATAGGGAGCAGAACCGATCAATACGATGAGCAACAGCTGCTGGCAGGAGTCATCTGTGATTTATCAGGAAAGGTATTTTATCACAAGAGGCCTGAAAGACGAGAAATATATCAGTAAAACAGCAGAGGCATCGATTTCACCCATATCAAAGAGAACACAACACCACTACTCACATGCAAGCTAGTTTAGTGCACAACTGAAATTTAAAGGCTTATTTCAAACAATGGTTAAAATTTCCAACAATGGTTAAAATGTTCGCTGGAACTACGGACTATTGCAATGTAGCAATGGCAAAATGGCTATTGTTGTCAGTCGGAGGGTCAGAAAAACTGTAAATAAAATGCGAATACGTGAATCATCTCAGTGAGTCATCTAACAAGCCACGTAAATTTAATAACGAATAGAATAAGAAACGGGCTTTATATAAACTGTGTTTTGATTCATATCAGTAGAGTACAAATGGTACTTTTTTATCTTGGCGGTACTAAACAGAGAAAGGACTGTCTCTCGTGGAGTATGAATGACTAAATAAGTTTTTCATCAAAAGAGAACCTCTGTTATTATTGAATAATTTTGAATATGACTCTATATATGCAGCATGACCTCGTTTTCAGTCCTGATTTGTGAGAACTCTGACTGTTCAGTTCTTGACTCTTATGAAATTTCCAGAATCAGTTGGGGATTTTTTTTTTTTTATTGAGCGATGGGTGGTGCCGAAAATCAGAATCTTAACCCCCCCGGCCCATGGCCCCCAATATTAATCTGTCCCATTCCTGACCCTTAACCTCATCCTTCATCTAAAATCAATTCGCCTTCAGCATGGTTCTCGGTCCATAAAGCGTTTAATGTGCCACAAATGCACAAACACACCAACGCACACACACACAGACACACACACAAAACAACGCAGACACAAACATGCACACGCATACATCTACATGGCGCCTGCAGCAGACAGATGTATTTATTATGGATCAGTTGGACCACTGCTGTCTCCCACTGTCCTGCTGCTTCCAAATGGCTATGGGCTCTGCTATGTGATGAATCTCAGTTCCTGACAGAGAGTCAATGAAGCACAAATAGTTCTCCTATCACCCCTGCCAGTCTTTCTCAGCCAAAAAAAAAAAAAAAGTCTCTCAGCTCAACCCCTGAACCATCTGACCGCCGTCATCTGGACGGGGGAACACGGACCGGCTAGAGACCAGGGGAGTTTGAACAGTCACGTGCCCCCCCCCCCCCCCCCAATTCACCATGGCTCCATCTCTCCTCACGGCACCTCCGCAGGGGGAGCCGTGGTGCTAATTAGGTTATAGATATTGTTTCTTGACTCGGGGTAGAAAAACGATTGGTTCTGTTTCATTACCTCCATCCAGTGTAAAAGTGATTTGTTACTTAAGCAATCGCGTATGATTGGTCAGCACAGAGAGAAGAACAGAGATCAGAGGATGGAATGGAACATCACCCCCCCCCTCGGAATACAGAGATTACTTTGTTGCAAATAAATATCTTTATGCTACCGCTAACTGTTACATATAGGAGTTAAATATCTGCTCCCTGCCAATGTCATAGGAATCTTCACATGCACAGTAGAAAACAGATGGACGGAATGGTGGCTGTTTGCCCGTACGAGGTCTTTTGGAGAAAAAAAAAAGTCACACAGAGGTGATATCTGTGCTTAAAAACCAAGCGGAATAGATGATTCAGTTAATGCAATTTCAGCAACTGATCCAAGCTATCACAGCCTTTCACAGTTACATAGAATGTTCCGGGGAAAATTAACACTTCAGTTAAGAACTAAAGTGCCTCTGGCTGCCAGTGTTACAAATCAGACTTCACATGAGAAGTCTTCAGCCTTGACTGGGCCATTCAGAGAATGAGGACATTCAGTCATTTTTTGAGAGGAGGATCATTAGAGATTTCTTTCACGATTACCTTGTTAAACCTGTCTCTGGGAATCGTGACCAAGGGACAATGAAACCTTCCACTTTAAGCCTAAGAGAGCTCTAGAAGGTTCCAGAAGTTTCCACAGTAGTTTTTAATCTCTTTGGGTTTGGACAGCACAAGGTTTTTGAAACACACAGACAATGATTCTGTCACCTAAATTAATTGTTTTGGTTCCTGTTCCTAAAAAGTCATTAACATTGCACCAACCTCCACAATCCCTTGTTGTACTCAACATGTTACACAGATAAAGAAAAAAATTAAAAAATAGTAAACCGTTGTAAAAAAAAAAAGCAAATTTCAGGAATAAACAAGAGGTTGAGTCATAATGGATGCTGGTTTCAGGTTAAAGTGATTCTTAAAGAACCTCAACAGATTTAAAAGAAACCACAGCATCACTTCCAGTGAGCAGATGCAACGAACAGTGGTCCTTATAAACAGAGATCAATTACTCAATAACCAATAAGAAATTTGCTACCTGATTAGATTACCAAGCCAGTTAAAACACACCTATGTTAGGTAATGTAGATCTTTAACCTGACCATCTTTAACTACCTCGGACTTGCATTGTGTCACCGAATCAATAAGAAGTGTATGTGATAAATAGGTAATGAGCTGGTTAGGCCTGTGGTTAATGAGCAGGTGGAGCTGAGAGCTTGCCAATAGAGTGAGGTTAAGCGTGTGTGTGTGTGTGTGTGTGTGGTGTGTTTGTAAGTGAATGTGTGTGTGTGAGTGTCTGTCTGTGTGTATGTGTGTGTTTGTGTGTCTGTCTGTGTGTGAGTGTGCATGTGTGCGTGTTTGTGTGTGAGTGTGCATGTGTGTGTGTTTGTGTGTGTGTGTGTGTGTGTGTGTGTGTTTGTGTGTGTTTGTACGTGTTTGTGCATGTTCGTGTGTGTCTGTTTGTTTGTTTGGCAGACAGAGCATTCGTCTCTCAGGACATGGTGAAACTATTTGCTAATGACATAAGATGCCTTTGAGATAGACTGGAGAACAAACAGAACTGCAGTGAATGAGGGAAACTGTGACTAGCCTGTAGATCAACCTCTTCACCATTTCAACTATCACCACAAGATCAGAGAAGAAAGTCTTATATACGCCAGCCGTGACAAACAGTCTGTCCGCAAAAAAACAGCCGTGTTCACAGCACCAACAGTCCCTCACAACTTTCTGACTGCCCCCCCCTCCCCCACCCCATCCCCGTTCAACCCACAGGGCAGCGCTTGACAGGCAAACATAATGAGATATGACTCCATATAAACTCACATGAGGTCTGTGAAGGTTTCATTTATTCTTCAGGCCTGATATTAGAACAGGTCTCAAGAGTAAAGCTCCATCAAATGGCTTTTCAGCTCATCCAGAGTTAACACCAGTGTTCATAATCAGATATTATATTAATAACCAAGCTCACTGGGGGTTGATCTCATGTTGTCTCTCGCGGGTCCGTCGGTACGGGAACTGCCTGGTCCCCTCTGCTTCCGCTTGGAACTTTTTAAGTTCACATTTTGGACGACGCTGATCGTTTTGAACTGTTTGACACACGCTCGGTGGAGAGGTAAAGCTAAGAGAGGTTTGATCTTTTTGCGGCTGTGTCACATGTAAACAAGCTTGTCCTGAAGGCGAGGTGTAAATAAGGCAGAGAATGAAAGACATAAGAGGAGATATCGTATGATCAGTGTGATAAAACTAGTATCAGAGGTGGTTTATGTCGCTACACGTCTCTTAGAAGACATGAAATCTCAATGCTGTAAATAAATGAAAGCTATAATTAAAATATTTCTCTGTTGTTGTTCTGCCAACGGTTTTCCGCTCATAAAAAGCCGCGCTGAATAGTCACATATTTCACCAATGTCTATAAAAAAAAAAAAATACATACAACCCACTGTTTACTGTTATTACTGTACACTTTATGAAAAGAGCTTCCAAGAATTTGGTGGATGTTTTTTTTTTTTTTTGACCTTTGTGCCACAACTTTTACGTGGATGTTATTTCATTTCTTGATGCTTTTTATGAGTGAATAGGCTGCTGGCCAGCTTTACTCCCTGAGATGCCGAGTGGGACGGAGTGAATTTGATTAATGTGAAATTGTACACGTGTCCCCTGGCACTCTCGTAATGAGCTATGCACCATTAGTTCTGTAGTAACATGTCAAAACAATTAAAGTGCCACGTTTGTGAGCATTCTCACTGTGTTCTTCCCGTGTCTGTCTACTGCGACAGTACAATACAGTGACAAACAGTTCAGTCTGGGGCAATCGTTGTATCACACGTACACACACACACACACACACACACACACACGCACGCACGCACAATTCCACTGACTTCCACAGACAACCCTCCATTTTCAATCAAGGGTTGTAATTAGTGGCTAATTAGAGAGGTCCTTGTTTCTGAAATGTCTAGGTCTTTAATAAATCAACAGATGAATGAACGAATGAATGAATCAGTTAATTAATTTACTGAATATATTATCACTCATGTACTTGTGTCTTACAACTATAGTAAAACAAAGGAAATCAAGTTCACAGCTTGGACAAACATATTCACACACACACACACAGACACACACACACACACACACACACATACACACACACCTGGCTTTAGGGAAAGCTGGATAAATAACCCCGAGAACAGGTGTGTCTGGCCCAGTGGACGTGAGCACTAGTACTCAGATGGAGAAATTCCTTCCACTGTGAGAAGAGTTCTCCTTGGCACACTGGCACATAACCAGTGCCCATCTTCCAGATGGAAAGACTCTTGGCCCAATAAAAAACGCAAAATGTGCCATTGGTCGGAATCCACTATGGAGCCAGGGCGTGTCTTACACTCATCATTCAAAACAGCCCGTTCAATGAACATGACTTTCACCGTTTTTTGTTTTTATTGTTGTTGTTGTTGTTGTTGTTGTTTTGGTTTGTTTTTTTTATAACATTTAACAGCAACAGATACAAACAGATGGGGAGTGTACAGAAGAGACCATTTCCAGAGAAAGAGTCACACACTTGACCATGCGAGATACTGGTCAGGAACCAGTGCTTACTGGCCATGCTGCTGTCTGTTGAAATAGAGTCTACGGTGAGGGCATTCTTTGATGAAAACGAGATGGGGAAAGGCATGAGATTAGAGTCTTCTTCCTTCCTGTGAACTTCGGAGAGGAAGACTAGGGTCTGTGTTTCCTCCGTTAAATGGTTCTCATCACCTGAGGAATTACTTTAGCTTGAGTACGTGAGGGAACGTTATTGGAATTAAACTGCTGAACACCGTTGAAATTATGCCTCCAAGTCCACTGATCACATCCTCAGAGAAATCGCATATTACATTTTTCAAATGCTGTGTTTGTGATATGTTGTATCATGTGCTGTTTATGTTGTGAAGAGCAGCCGTGTATGATTTTTACATATGCGGTCTGTCTTTTCTTTAGATATGGGTTTGTGTGAGCCAAGATATGAGCAAAGCGTTGAAAACTTCATTAGGTCTCACTGTTCAGAATGAGTGTGACATTTTTTTGCTCTTTTGCCAACCCAGTAATGCAGTCTGATCGGTCTATGATACATACATTATCAGCTTTATCAAAGATAAGATGATCAGACTGGAAAACAAAAATGTCTTATCATGACCTCGACGGTCGGAATTTATCACCTTGGTAGCAAATAGTTAGCTGATAAAATAATACTAATAATTATAATAAAAAATGACAAAATACATTTGCTTTACCATCATAATGTTTGTGATGAGGGGAAAATGTAATGGCAACACTTTCTCTCTCTCTCTCTCTTTCTCTCTCTCTCTCTCTCTCTCTCTCTCATCCTGCCAAAGACAATGTGCTAAATAATTTTTGGGTCCCATTTGAGCAGTTTCATGGTGATTTGATTCAATTAGGCTTTCAGTCAGTGAGCGGTTTTCATACCATTACATCTAAATCCTTAATCTTGTGGTGGCATGTCAGCGCAAGGCGTATTATTTAGCATCAGACGTAAAAAGTGAACATAATGACCATTTACACTAGGAGCCTCTACATGCTATCAGCTCTCAGAATCCATATCACTTTAATTGTTGTTTGTCAGAAATGAGCCTTAAAAACTAAGCCAACAAAGAGAAGAATTACAATATCTTCATTCTTAAAGAACGGGGCCAAAATACTCTTCTCATGCCAACTAGACGCTCTCTGGCAGCCGGAGCCGAAGAGTTTTTACATGTGATCATCCGTCCAGTATGAGTTCCAGGCGCCGCACAGATTAAATGAAAGAGTCTGAAAATGGAGGTCTTTAACTTTTAATCCTTTTACAAAGACCCTTCAGACTGTTGGAGGATGGATGGCGTCTCTGAAGAAAAAAAAAAATAATAAAGAAACTGATCCACTCCCAACAGGAATAGGAATTATGTCATCAGCATTACTTCAAGCACCAGTTGTCAGTTTTGATCTAAAGTTGATTTCAGGCTTTTTTTTTTTTTTTCCCAAAGGAGGACAGAATCCATTGTACAAGTTTTATGGAAGTCCCTAACAGTTTTAATGCTAAATGTGAGAGTTGCATGGATCCTTATAAAACTAGTAACCTTACAGCTTGCAGCTCTTTCTTTCCAACAGAAGAGACTCACCAGAGAGTAGCCAGAGAAAGAGCAGAACATTTTAAGAAAATTAGCCATATTTATTGTTTTCTGAGCATTTTGGGTGCAGAAATGTCAGTGTTCCCTCCTTATGTAAAGACATATGATAAATATGATGATTTTAGAAACAGAGATAACATAAAAGACAGAGTTAGAGAGAAATGAAGGACAAACAATACAGTCATTTTAGTGGTTTATTTAAAATGGCATTTGACTACATGGAAATAAAGAATAAATAGAAGTTTCTCTTAATTTACATGATTATGGATGATTATCTCGCTTTCTGTTCACAGCGCGCCGAGCTGCTATATCAAACTGTATTTGATATCTTCCATCTGAGGTCTATAAAAATCATGTTTTCCGAATAATGGAAAAAAAAGTTCATAATTCCTTCAGTAACGGCACTTTAATTTTTCGCAATGCGAAAGGTTCTTCAATATAAATATAAAGATACATTACAACCAAAGTATGCTCAACAAATACAGTAGACATTGGTTATGATACATAATACTGACCTTTTTTTTTTACAAGTTAATTATAAAAGGACACCACATAGATATGAAATGTACATTCCTACACTCGACAGTGCATTAAACTAATCATGTAGCTTATTTCAGTTCGGGCAGGAGCATTTGCATTCCGAAATTATGGGGTACTGGACGGGTATCCAAGTGCATTTTAGCCCTCCCCTTCGCTGCAAGCACCTCCATCGCAAAATCGTAAAATGGACCGATTTGGCAGGTCTGCACACCATTCCCTCTGGAACAGAACAAGACCTTTTATTGAAGCAACTTCCCACTTTCACATAGCGGGGCCAAAATCTGTTCCCCAAGTCGTTCCATGTATGCACGACCGGACAGTGGGCTAAGGACGACAGCCACAGCTGAAGCCGTCTTCGGAGCTTTTTACTCGGCTTGTGTTTTTTGCCGTGTGGAATCTCAAACTCAATTGATTTGATTTCTTTGGGTATTGTCCCGGTGGGACGTCTCGTCTCAGGGTCATTTGGATCCTCATTCCCTGGGTTTTTATCCTCTGGAAGTGTGATCGACATAAAATAAGAGTCAAAGTGACTTCCTAGTAAACTTCTTAGTTCCGTTTCATTTAGATCTCTTTCCTTGGGGTCTAAAACGGGGTCGGGGTCCTCCTTTAGCTCCACGATAGGCAGACTGTCGCTGGGGATTGGACGTAGGAGGTAATAATGTTGACACATCCCCACTTCGAACCTGAATCCAAAGGAGAAAATCAGTATGTACATCGTCATTAAATACGGTATGTTATCCATCTCTCTGTGGGGATGATGATAACGTTTGATTAAAAAAAGTAATCCCAAACGTCTCGTTCGAGCACCCAAAATTATTCCTAAACGGAATCGCTGTGTGCACAAGTGCCCTCACAACGTGCGCTCTGACTCCTGGGGGAAGATTGTGCGCGAATTATCCTCTTAATAAGTGTTCAGAAACTTGAGGTTGCTGCAGAAACCATACCAACTGGTGGATAACTTAAAGTGGATAAGAAAAAAGATCCAATAAAGTTTTCACTTATGAGCATGACAGGCGCGTGACTCGTTTAATTTCAAAACTACAAGTTTAACGTCTGCAAAGTACCGCATGACATCAGACGCCAATACACAGCAGTTGTCTCCTTTGAGCTTTTACAGTTTTCAGACTCAGGTCCGCTCTTGGTATCTCTGCGCCCTGATGTCTGAGTATCCACATGGCTTCTCCTTTTCTGTTGCTGGACGCCAATCTGAGCGTCACCTGGCTCGTCCGATTTATCCACACGGGTCGTGATGTAACCCACAGACCCATTCTCAATGTGGATCTGTTGCCAGTGGTCCCCGACACCTCCTTCCCTCAGGGGGGCGGGGTGCAATGGGTGGAGTGAGTGAGGTGGATATATGGGTCCAAAATGCGTATTATTCCTGCTCGCCCTCTGCCGGTACACGTACATATTTATCTTTTGAATATGACGGAATCACGCCGTGTGTGAAAACCCAAAAACCATCGGGACCACCAACATGAAAGCCTCGTGCTTCTGCCGAATGAACATTAAAGATTGAATAGAAGTATTTTTGTTGGCATTTCAGTTTTCTCTGAATCGAATCAGCACATTCATTTTGACATGAGTAATTTAAGTGTTTGCTAGTCTCGTAATATCATCATTTAACTTTTTATTTATAATTTTCTCGAAGCTAGGCGACTGAGATAGGTTTATCCATAAAAAAATATTTGATAAACACAGAGTCTACTAAATACACACCATCATTGGACAGAGAGAATGTGATTCACAAGCCAGTTTGGGATGTTTCATCAGTAAGAGAGAGAGAGAGTAACTATCGTCCGATAATAAGTAATCTTTAACACTCTAAGGTCTTTCACAGGAAGTTAATTACGCTGATAATATGGACTTGAAATGACCTGTGAGGGAAACATTCCATACCGTACTATACAACATACCAACCGTCTGAGCACGAGAGAACAAAGTCGAGACGTTTAGAGTTCCCCTGAATTTGTTGAAAGGCTCCTGATATTCCGTTATTCTTGCTTTCATGTTTAAATTGACCTTAGAGTAATTTTCTGGACAAATACTGTGACAGTATGCGTCCGGCGCCAGTGGCTCGTGATTTGGGTGTTCAGGAGAGGAAATGGGCTGAAATTAAGTCTCTCAGATAAGGAGTGCCAACCGATCGCAGTGACAAGAGATCTGTGGCCCATGAAAACTGCTTACCCTGAGGGCAACACCCCCCACCCCCACACTTCAAAAAAATGCTTATTATCTGACAAACAAAGTCCATCATTGAACACAGAAGTTTCTCAGTGAATTTTTGAAGTCAGTGTATCTGTGTGTAAGCAGGAGAGTGAATGTAAACAGGATACATTTTATACAAAAGCAAAGTGTGGACGGTCTGCTGAAAGAGAAGTGTTCTGAGAATAATATAGGTTGGTGTGCGGAACATGTAGGGTGAGTGACACCTCTGTGCGTCAGCTTTCATTCACTGCCTACTGTACTCTGTGTCTACCATTCCAAACCTGTGGATACCTCTTGGAAAAATCTATGTCTTTGGGATAATCTGCAAATCAGTTTGTGATTTTGGATTCTTTTGGAAAAATTCAGAGAAATGAAGAAGCTCTGTCTTCACTGAGAAGTGGTGGAGAAAAGAGGGAGAGGGCCCACTTGCTCTGTGCATTATGTGTAGTCTGCATCACACGCCACTGTTTTTACACAAGGTCCTCCTAATCTTATTGTTGGATCAAAAGGCCTCCCAAGCTGAAAGACAAATATTCGTGATTTTTTTTTGTGAGCCCAGCTAGATAAAAATGTCATTTGTTTTTGTTTAATTCTCTGTGAAGACCTTTGATGATCTTACAAGAGAGCAATTTGAACGGTCGATTTGAAAGCTAAAGCCTCACTGCACCTAGCAAGGGTCACTTCAGTTTTTAACACAAATACACAAACACACACACACACACACACACGAACACACATAGAAAAAGAGAGAGAGAAAGAGAGAGAGACTCACACACACATATATGTAACAACACAAAGAGAGACTTGTACAATTTTCTGCAATTTTCTGTTTGTTTTCTGTTCTGTCCCTATCTCTCTCTCTCTCTCTCTCTCTCTGAATCTGAGGACAATAGACACAGATTGGTATCACCGTGTGCAGTAGAGAACAAACCCTTCACAGTATGACCCTACCAATGAATGTAATTTTCCTGTCTCGATCTTTCATTCACTTTCTCACTTATATTTCCTCCAATCAAAAACGCGATGAACAGTTTGTCCCCTAACACACAAAAGTGTTGATGGGAAGCCAATCAGATTGCAGCTATAAAAACACTGTCTATGTGTGGGCCAATCTGAATGAAATTGAGCCAATATAAGCTTCACAGTGGTGGGCAGAGATCAGTCTTATCCGCTGGCCCTTGATTACTGCAGGTCAGCGCATACAGTGCATGAAATTATGCGCTATTTTAAAAATCTTTTGACTTGATTAAACCAGTCATCTCTCTTAACATGATGAAGTGCTATTCGATGATGTCATGCTGCAGAGTTGAAGGGACCGTGTGTAACATATTAAAGATTATTTCAATGACTCCAAATCAGCAGATCATTTCAAGTGGAATGTTTATTAAACACATCTGCCACAAGGTCAGATTCAGGTAGCACTGCAAAAGCTAAAAGACTGACAGAGACAACTGAGCTGAGGTTAAGACACTAACTGTCCAAAAATACGATACCGGAATATATTATTTGGGTTGTTAAATGCTTATGCAAAAATATACAGATAGGATGCTTTCTCATTATTTTGGCTGACTGTATGCACAGTATAAAGGTATCAATACAATTATAACCATAATTTAACATCAATATAAGATGAATGACAGTTGAGTGAGACTGAGAAATACAAGAGGGAGTTTTAGGACAAAACCGTGGCTGGACATGACACCCCTGAGGGAAAATGCTGAATGCATAATGCTAGGATAGGCATTTGTCCCCAACACACACACACACACTCTCTGTCTCCCTCTCTCTCTCACACACACACACACACACACACACACACACACACACACACACAGACCTTACAGTAGTGCATTTTACTCATTAGAAACTCAGAAACTAATGATTTGTTTCTGTATAAACGTATGAACATTTGTGCAAAGAACTGTTCTTTAAAACACACACACACACACACACACACACACACACACACACACACGGCAGCATTAACAAGCCCAAATATTGGAAATGCAAAACAAACAATGGAGCAGTCAGATGATTTTCCTGTTGTCTTTTTTCCTGTTAATCGATGCTTTGATGCCTAAGACGGCAAAGCCCAGATTCATACGCACAATTCTGTCGGATTGCATGATGTCAGACAGAGTGTGTGTCCAGCCTCCACAAATATTACAGGATCCCCAACTGAGCACCTCAACCATCATCTCTCAATGCTGGAGTTCTCACTAAAGAATAATAATAATTAATAATAATAATAATAATAATAATAATAATAATAATAATAATAATCCTGTTACATGTCAAAGTTTATAGCATGTATGGCTTTGTTGACATCCAGAGTGCAAAACAACACTGGCATTGTGAAATTTCACTCAAGCTCAGGACAGGAATAATTCTGTGCTTATTTTTTTTTTTTTTTAAGTATTTGTAACTTCTACAAACATTGTCCAAAGTTTTTGTACATTTGCACACTCCCTGTCTGTAAACTCAGTGTTAACTTTACAGGTCTAGGCAATATATGATAAAATGACTATATTTAACAACACTTCCCTCAACAAGATGCCGCTTCATGACAACAACTGTTTAGTGTTCTTAACGTCCTTTGTTTAATGCAAAACAAAAACAAAAACAAAAAAATCATGAAAAGTGCACTTTTTTTTAAACTACGTGTCTCCTCACAGAACACAATCTTTTTTTTCTTTTTTTTTTTCATTCATCTTCTGTGCAGTGAATTATGACACGAGACATAAAAAACATACAACCTTAATACTTCAGAGAGAAAAAAACAAACAAACAAACAAACAAACACCACACTACAGATCACCAGGCAGAGGTAAACAGCATAAACCCAGGCGTTGTTTTCTGAAATGAGTTTTGCCCATTCATTGAAAGCCGCACCAACACAACCATGGAACAAAAGTCATGCCCATGAAAACATATCATTAACTGGATTCGCTTAAAACACATGATGAGTTTAATATAATTTTAATATAACCTTCTCATTTTTGGTTCGCAAAAATCAAGACAGTTTTTGCAATTGAAATAAACTCACTGCAGTCTCTCAGGTTTGCAAGTAAGAATTTGTGTTGTCAAGAACCACCAGTATGAAGTGACATTTGAAAATCATTCATTGGAATGTTACAATATCAACTGAAGTGTAGTCCCCATAACATCCTGGAGAAGATTATTACAAAACAAAACAAAAAGTAACCTTGAAACATACAGTACAGAAATTTGGGATTTATTTAATTAAATATCAAATCTTTGAAATACTGTTGAGCTTTTATGGGGCAAGGCAGTGTGGCCAGGAGTACCACAGTTTAGAAACCACCAGGAGGAAAAAAAAAAAAAAAGAAAAAAACCACACAAATCACATTCTTCAAAGTGTCATCTTTAGAAGACAAACAACAGGACCACATTGTTAGAACATCTCTTCATTGCTGATGAAGCCTCGTCTGAATTTTTTTTTCACAGAAAATAATTATTAGGTTCATATTACTGGGCTCAGCAAGTCTGTGCTCAGTGTGTATGCCAGGATATAAGGTTTTATCAATTAGAGCAAACCCTTTCAAACAAACAAACAAACAAACAAAAAAAAACCCCATTATCAAACATTCTATTATCATCTGCATCTGAAATCTGAAGACAGAGCAACTGAGAGACCAGCAACTGAAATTTGAATCACCATTTCAGTCTGACGGAGAGACAGTTTCAAGTTCAAAGTGTAAAGCAGTGCTTTATTTGACGTTGCATTGATAAGGGTCATTTTTAACAGTCATAGCCATGTTTTTCTGAATCCAAAACGGTTGACCAGCAACTTCTGTCTGTTTTTGTTTTGTTTTTTTTCTGCACTCTTCATGCAGGAATAAAGCATTCATTGATTAACCTATTGGTCCATCTGTTGGAAAATAAACATTAAACAGTGATTTTGCATGCTCGTATTTCGAAGTGAGGAGGCAATCCAGTGACGATGAAGACGCCAGCGACGTGCTGCTGCTGCTGCTGCTGCTGCTGATGATGATGATGATGATGATGATGATGATGCCAGGTGTTTACAGTGAGTGTACGCTCTTCCTCCTACAGCGTGCTGCTGAGGATCTCTGACACTTGCTCGTTCGTTTGTTCGTCTGAATCCTCGTCCTGGGCCGCCGAGCTGTCGTACACGCACACCGGCTCGACCGGAGCCTCGCTCTCCTCACCTTTGTCTTCTCCCCAGTCGCCGGCGTCTCCGCTGGGCGACGTTTCCCCGCAGGGCTCCACGAAGATGCGTCGGACGTTGGGCCTGGAGTCTCGGAGGGGCCCCCTGCGTTCGTCCAGGCGCCCGGACGCCGAGGGCGAGCGGGGAAGGGGAAGGGGCGGCTCCAGGGGCACGTCTACGTCACCCTGTCGCGTGTAGACGCCCTCGGACAGCGACGACGCCTGACTCTCGCTCTGGACGCGGAGCCAGCGGTGCGGACCCCCAAAATAGCTCCTCTGGGGATGGCTTTTGGACAGCAGCTTCCGTTTGGTGGGCGGGTCGGCCAGGAACTTGCAGCGGGACGACTTGTCAGAGACGGACTTGGCCGAGTAGCCGGACAGGGACAGGTCCTCCAGGTCCTTGGTGCAGGAGTCGGTCTCGAGGATGGCTTTAGGGCAGGCGCTGTACCTCAGGTCGTGCATCTGCAGGACGTCTGGGGCGCTCCCACTCAGGGCGTGGGCGGCCTGGTGAGAGATGTCCTGCGCGGAGGAGTAGACCAGGTCCAGGTCCCGCGGGCTCAGCGCCTCGCTCGAGTCATAGTCGCTGTCGGTGGGGAGGAAGACCTCGGAGCATCCCTCTTCATCGGAGCCCGTCTGGGAATCTGAAATACACAGCGGGAAAAGAAAACGCATCATATATGATCTACCCCACACTCAGGACTGACATTAGATTTGAATGTACTAGGCCTCTGAGGTACACCGCGATTAACACGTCATTGTGCTTTAGAGAGATAGAACAGGATGTTCGGACTATAGCCTGTCTGAGTCGACCATAGTTGCTATTTGGACTGGGGAGAGGTTCTGTGATGCAGCTTAATGAGGGACTATAATGTATCCAGACATAGATTCATATAAGACACAACCTTCTCGATATGCTGGTCCAAAATGAACTGACATTTCAAAAATGTCAAAAAAAAGTTCTTTCATCGATTGGTACGGCAAAACAACAACAAGTTGCATTCTCCCTGAAAGTAAGGAACAGTCACGTTTTTGAAACTCGAGTCACGGGGGGGGGGCGACTCACCACTAGTAGCTTTCCTTCTCCTCATTTCAGGAGAGGGGGAGGGAGTGGGCAGGTAGTCGGCGTTGGAGGAAGTGGAATCGTTTTTATGGGCCGGGGGCTCATCGGTTTCATCCACCAAGGACGTGATGGGCACTCCGCCCAGCGGCTGTTTATAGCGGGCGTACTGCAGAACGTCAGTGATCCAACGGATGTCTCGCCACATTTCGTCCATCTGCTGTGGGAAGAAAACACGAGACAGCGGACTTTTAAAAGCTTCGCTTCACACACAGATTCTCAATAAAGAGCAGCGTCTGAATAGGAGACAGCACAATATCTCAGAGACGCTCATAAGTCATTTGGCAAAGCCCAACGCTGGAATTGGATCAGTGCCTCTGGCCTTTGGCATGGGGTGGGCAGAGAGTATCAAAAATGTCTTTGGCTATATGACATGTCATCTGTTTTTTGATAGTGTTCTTTTTTTGTTTTGTCCAAACTAATTAAGGCTGACGTTAACTAATGTGTGACTCAACAGAGAAACCAACTGGAGTTCTGAACTTCTGCTCTGGTGAGAAGACAAAAAGACAGACATGAGATTTTGCACTAATTTGATCGATTAAGCAGGTATAGATTAAGTGAGGACATACACAAAAGGCATTAAAAAAAGTGATTTTTTTCTTTTTACACTTGTTTTGCAGACAGTGGAAGTCGTGAGCCATTTCTGGCTCTGGGCTGTTCCAAGAGCTGCATCCATGTCTCCAATTTTCATACATGACAGTCTTGGATGGTCTCAGAAAATTAAACCAGGTGATGGAAAATTTTATTGACAGTTGCTAGTCTTTGCTTGTTCTGCTTCTTTTCTGTCATCAGTAAAAGCCCTAACAGAACTTTGGCACGAATGATGAAACAAATAATTCTAATGCCATTAAATAAACTTAAATAGCTCCTTAAATTGCCAGTAAGAGTGACCTGGTTCTCTAAACCAAGCCTGTTTCATCCGATCACGTCTGATTATTGTGCAAACTGAGTATAATTATTTTATTTATCGCAATCTAAACTTTGGGGATCATTCATATCTTGTCAGCAGGAACAGGACTGACTGCAGAATGTGTTTTCAATCAGAGCTGTTGACATCTACTGAGTGGATCTCCTAAACTGCTGCTTTCATATTTTCCATCCGGGAGAATTACTATTGCAATTGTATTTACAAAGAGCTCATTTCAAATGGGAGGGAAGAAATAAGTCAGAAAAAGAAGAGGGGGGGGGGGGGGGGGGGCGGGGGTGGGGGTGGTGGGGGCTGCAATTTGAGTCCTTGAGTCTAGTCGATGCCATATGATGGTTTTGTGTGTGTGTGTGCGTGTGTGTGTGTGTGTGTGCTCTTGTGTATGTGCGAATTTGTGAGAGAGAGACAGAGAGAGAGAGAGAGAGAGAGAGACAGAGAGAGAGAGAGAGAGAGAGACAGAGAGAGAGAGAGAGAGAGAGAGAGAGAGAGAGAGAGAGAGAGAGAGAGATCTGACACCAGCCGATGACTCCTTTGGAAAATATGCTAGAACCCTGACGACACCCAACAGTGACACTAAATCAAATAAAATGGAAGTTTCTTTCTTTTTTTTCTTTTCTTTTTTTTGTGAGATTACATACTCCTCCGGTCAACACTTTTTTTTTTTATTACTATTATTATTTTAAAGATCGTTAGATAATCGTGTAAAAACAGTTCGAGGAAATGGCCTGTCTGTCCATGTCTGTCTGTCTGTGTCTGTGAATCTAAAACGGCAAAGCCCTGGATAAGCCCTGATGGACGGAAGAGCCACAGAGACAGTGACTTTCCTCTGCCTTTCTTATCACAGGTGGATAAAACTCTCACTACTGTTTGAAGCGTACAGTGTCTAATTCTGCCGGATTTGAGATGGAGTAGTGGTGGAGAAAGCTGCCTGTGGAATCGCCATGGAGATGAAGACATGGGGCCTGGGGAAATTTTTGGGATGGGTGCAGTGACGTAACAGGCCTGAGCCTCTGACGCAGGGGATATGATGGGATGTAAATTAAGCAGTGGGGAAAGTGAACCTCATTAATAATCCACGATTTTATGAACCAAAAAAAAAAAAATCTTATTTACAAACACTGTGTGCGTAAATGTGCTAAGCTTCTTCCTTCATTAAGAGAAAAGTGTCTTAAAAGACGTCTTGTGTCTGAGTGTGTGAGAATAAACGTGGCAACATCACAGCCCTAATAAGACAGTT